>NC_137050.1:44119545-44137045 GCF_032717465.1 Coenobita brevimanus | reverse complement strand
ATATCCATGTACCTAAGAGCATATAGAATTTCAGACCCAGAATTTTTAGACAATGAACTAAAAATGATTCAGAGTATTGGAAAGAAACTAAAATATCCACAGAGTATACTAACTCTGTGCCACAATACAGCCAAGAAATGATTCCATGAAGGGAAAACTAATAAGCCAGATCGCCAAAACATTAAAAAAAACCCTTGTCCTCCCCTTCCATGAAAATTTTCTTGATGTTGTTCACATACTGAGGAAACTCAATGTACAAGTAGTATTCAAATATGAGAACACCATCAAAAAAACCCTCATCAAGAACAGCCTTTTCAGTAATTCAGGCGTTGTTTACAAAATCCCATGTAAAAGCTGTAACAAATTTTACATAGGACAATCTGGAAAAGATTTGGAAACTAGAATCTCACAACATAAATACAGTGTAAGGACAGCCCAACAGAGTAGTGGTTTATTTCAGCACAAAGCATCCAGTGATCACCATATTGACTGGACAGGCTCCAAGATTCTAGCAAGATCAAAAAGCTTAGATGAAAGAAATGTAATAGAATCTTGCCTAATTTCTGGCACATATGAAAAGAATGTAAACATGAGCTGTGGTCATTTTTTTCATTCATTCATTCATTGCCAGACACCATGTATCCCAAATGGGGTGGCCAAGGGCTTAGAGTTAATTGTTTTACAGGGAGGGGCACTAATCCTCCACCAACCCCACTTGACACGTAGGGATGCCAACAGCATCTGGTGTTCCCAGGCGGTCACCCATCCAAGTATTAACCAGACCCAACGTGTGGTCATTTTAAGTGTGATAAATTGTTAACTGAATTAATTTTAAAGCAATATCCCCAAGACTAACAAGTGATCGTTCCCTGTCATCTCCTGGTGGTGTAGTCACACCTATGTGGGACACACCAAGCATTAATCCTCTAGGTCTTAAGTTAAGCAGCAGTATTTATCCCCTCCTCCCTCCCCCCTCTCCCCTTCCCCCTTCCCCCTCCCTCCCACTCCCCTTTCCTCCCCTCCTATTCCCTCCTCCTTTGTCATGTGCATTTTTAGATTCAGGTCATCCTTTGTTGTGTTCCACACCTTGCTGCAGGTGACCATAAGTTAAGCCGCAGGTAAAAATTCAGGTCATCCATTGTTCTGTGTATCACTACCTGCTGCGGGTGTGCATAAAAGACCTCTACCCTTTACGTTTCTGTCTCTCTGTATGAAGATGTAATATACGAAAGTACTCACTGTCGCTCCCTTCATTTCTCCTGTGGTTAGTTTGCATACATATCTTCACGGTGAAGTCTCTGCATATATATATATATATATATATATATGCAGACAGTCAGAGTTCAAGATGAGACTCTTACACTGCTTCAGTCTTATTACACAAATCAGATTCATTTGTGGAAAGGAAGGGTAGGGTTGCTGAATAATAGTGAAAGTTGTAGCACATCAGATTCAGCATATACAAAGTACACTATTCTGTTTGCTAACAGTGAACAGGGTCTTTGCACATGATGCAGTTTCTTATATTGGTAATGGACTGAAAGTAAATGTAGATGGTTGCTTAGAAACAAGGTGACTCAGTGTGGTGTACCGGTGAATGGAGAGAAACTTGAACTGGTGAGTACATTGGTCAATGGTCCATTAGTGTCATAGCCAGTGGGGCAGTCATACAGGCACTGGCCACCTCAATGCCACTACTAATTTCCAAATTACCCTTGAACCCCCCAAAAAATCCTCTTTGGACCACCATAAGTATGTTTAGTCACTGCATTTTCCAAATCCTAACAGTGCCCCTGTAATGCAGTAAGCTACAAGCAAGGTAAATGAGTAGAACAAATAGAGACAGCTCAAGTAAGAAGGGTAGCCAGTGCTAAGAAAGCTTTAATATGAAACTGAGGACAGATCTATAGGCTGCAAGGTGAAAAAGTACATAAAAGAAGATGTGCAGGTTTTGCTTGTGAAAGAGTGGGGGGAAAGAAAATTAGATGTGCACATTTTGCTTGTGACGCAATGATTTTGAAGACTTAGATGTGTGAGTGATCATGTAGCCTATTTCACAGGGCATATTCTTGATAGTTCTCACATTTTTATACATCCCTTTCACTAAACATGCTGTTGACAGATCTTATATTTTTATACACTGTTGCTAGGTCTTACGTCACCCCATCAGGTGGTAGGTGGTGGTGATCATCATCCTCTGAACTGATAAGAGTGCAGCTTACTACTTCCTTCACTGTTACCATTTTTTTTTTTTTTTTCTGTGCTTGCCCTCCTCTCTTCCTCCTTCTCCCATCCATTCTGGACCATTTATTACTGTTCTTTCCCTTTCAGGTGGCTCTACACCTGGGTTCCTTTAACCTAGGAAACCATTTACAACACTGGATCTTAAACATATACATTAACCAAAGAATGGAGTGATGTGGGGCCTGTTATAGTGCCACCGTTAACCGGGTTGAGAGATACAAGTGTGGCATCCATCCAGAAACCAAACCTCCACATTCTTCCCAATGCCTTGCTAAGGCAAGGCACTGTCTAACAAAAGGAAACATTGTTTCACTGCATGGGATGGCCCTGAAGGGGCAGTTGCATGCCTAAAGTTGATGGGTCTGCTCAACCACACAGACCTGCTCAACCACACAGACCTGAGGTTACTCAACAACAAAAACTAGCAAGCCTACACTTTTTAGGATGGAATAAGAGTTCTGATGAAACTGCAACTTATTTTATTCATTATAGTTAATCTGGTTTAAACATTACTCTATACAAATATACAAAGATAATATGTGAGATTTATACCATAATTTAAAAGCTAGAACAGCTAATATACATTATGATACAGTACTAACCACTACTCCTTTGTTTGTCCAGAGTTAAGTTGTTCTTCAAACTTTTTAAACTCATCATCTACTAAGTTATCTTCAGGGTCCTTCACTTCCACAACTTCAACAACCTGGGAAGAAAATCAGTCCCATTAACTTTGTTAATCAGTTGTATATATGCAAAAATAATGTAAAATAAGCATCTGAGACCACTACCTATTGCTGTACAACAAACCCTCGTTTTTTGACTGATCGTTATTCGACAAGTCATTGTTTCAATATTTATAAATCAATACCTTTTTTCATTGTTTAACATGGTTATCCCTGCCATTTCCACAACTCAAATTGTGCGCTGCCAGGCATACCAGCTGAGCTGCCTGTCTCCTGCACTCTGCCCTGCTAATCTGTTGCCTCTTGATCTGTCTGCATTTCTTTTTGGCCTTGTGGAATACTACAGCGCCACCATGGCGCCACCCAAAACCCTCACTATTACCCTTGTCAAGCACAGTCATGTGCTCACCAACCTGAGTGGTTGTTTTGCCACTGAATGATTGGGTGATAATCAGGGTTGCCTGATCTAACCTCGGCCACATTACCAAACTCCTCAGTTTTCATTACCAAATTTAACTTTTCATTACCAAATTCCTAAAGTATGGATTTATTCTTCACTAATTCGATATATAAATGGAAAAACACTCTCCTTATAATTAGCAGCATGTTGATTATTTTCGCCCTATGTAGGCTAGCATATTAATTAGAGAGAGCAAACAATCCACCGTCTCCATCCTTTGTATCTTCATACATGCGAAAAATCCGTTTGATAATGGATCATGCTGATTCATTACCAACTGAATTTTTCATAACCACATTTGGTAATGAAAGATACCAAACGGCAACCCTGGTGATGACTGCGCCAATGACTAACGAACGTTCTTAACGCACGACACTGTTTTGGCGCCAGTTTTACAGAATGCATATCTTAGTTTGCACTAGGTTAGGTAGGTTATAATCATTGGGGGATCCTGGGGGCAAAGCCCCCCAGTTAGGTTTCAGCACTTCCAGTTAGGCTTCCACTACTACTTGTGATTTTAAACTGAATACATTTGACTTTATTTGGCGTGGTGACATCATGTCCAGTCAGCACCATCAAAGGCGTTAAGGTGGCTTTCTTTAATATCGCTAAGCAGGTATATTTCATTTGTTCTCCAATATTTTTGACCGAAAATCAAATGTCAATCATCTGAGATGTACGTAGTAATAAAATAATTTTCCTTGAGAACGTAGGTCTATAATAAAACAACTCAATACCTTTGTCACCTTTGTTCATATATACCCGTATTTTTTCCATCTTTACTGAATATTTTTCGAGTGACAAAGGTGGTCCGGAACCTAACCCCCCTATTTCTTAACAATCTCATGGGAAATATCGGTTCGTTATTTGACCAATTCGTTATTCTATCTGTCTATCTATTGCCAGACACCTTAATCCCGTTAGGGGTGGCCACAAACAAATCGCCTCCATGTCGCCCTGTCCCCCACCATTTGTTATTCAACCACTTTTTGTGGAATGCATCCCTGTCCAATTGTGGGGGATAGGTGTATATCACTAACTAAGTCCGGTAGTACAATATTTATTCTCGGTTTTTGACATACATTTCGATGAGAAATGCCTAGGAGCTATAAAGTGATCGTAATGGGAGATCTGAATGGAAGAGTAGGCACTGGTCCTGAGGATGACATAATGGGTTATTATGGAGTACCAGGAGAAAATGATAATGGGAAGCGACTAAAGAATATGTGTCAGGAGAGGAGGTTGTGCATTTGTAATTCGTATTTCAAACACAAAGATACACATAAATAAACATGGTACAAAGGGAACGGGGATTGTGTTGAAAAAAGCCTGATTGATTACGTGCTCATAGAGAGGTCAACGATGGGAATGGTTGATGATATGAGGGCCGTGAGAGGAGGATGTGGAGATCCGTCAGATCATATGATTGTGGTATGCAAGATCAAGCTAAGAGGTGTGAGGTGGATCAGGAGAGAGAGGAGCAGTCAGGGAGAAAGACTGAAAGTTGAGAAACTGAGGATCAAAGAAATTGGCAGATGATTACAGGACCAAAGCAGAGGAGGAGTTAGAAGCAGTGAATTGGAATGAAATGGATCTGGACAGCCTATGGAATGCATACAGGGACTGCTTAGTTAGGAATGCTAAAGCGGTGTATGATGTGGCAAGAGTAACAACAAAGAAGAAAGGTACAGCATGGTGGGATGAGGTTAAGAAAGTGGTGGAGGAAAAGAGGAAGAAGTGGCTAAAGTGGTTATAGGACAGGGGTTCAGTTGAAATAAGTACTGAATATGTTGAGAACAAGAAGCATGTAAAGAGACTAAAGAAGAGGAAAAAGAAGGAGGTAAATGATGATTTAGGAAGAAAAATGAATGCGAACTACTCTGAAAATAGGATTTTATTCTGGAAGAGGTGTGGAAATGCAGAAGTGAATGTGGAAGGAAATGTGATGGTGTGAAGGATGTAGGTGGTAGATTATTAGCCCATGGGGATGAAGTAAGGACCAGATGGAAAGAATATTTTGAAAGTCTGATAAATGGAAATAGAGAGAGCAGAGCGGCTGTAAACGATTGGTTTTGGGGGGGTGCAGAGAAGGAATGCAGTGCCAGGAAATGTGACACTCGCACAGGGGCAGAGTGCTGTGAAGCTGCTGAAAAATGGGAAAGCAGCTGGGGATGATGAGGTGTATGCAGAAATGCTTAAGTGTGGTGGAGAGAGTGGAATGAAGTGCTTGTTGGAGATATGTAAGAAGGCATGGATGAGTGGAACTGTGCCTGTAGAGTGGAAAAATGCTGTGATTATACCCCTGTACAAAAAAATAGTTAGCGAAGTGAGTGCATGAGTTATCGTGGCATAGGTTTACTGAGTGTTGTAGGGAAGGTGTATGAAAGAATTATTATAGAGAAAGTAAGAGAGATATCAGAAGTCCTAGTGAGTGATGAACTGGGTGGCTTTAGGAGTGGCAGAGGATGTGTGGATCAAATATTTGCAGTGAGACAGATAGCAGAGAAGGCTTGTGAGAAGGACTATAAGGTGTTTATGGCATTCAGGGATCTGGAAAAAGCATACCACAAAGTGGACAGAGAAAGATTGTGGAAAGTTTTGACCATGTACGGTGTAGACGGTAAGCTGCTAGGTGCCGTCTAGAGTTTTCACAATGGTAGTGAAGCAAGTGTAAGGGTTAATGGGCATCTAAGTGAATGGTTCATGATTGGTGTGGGTGTGCAACAAGGTTGTGTGATGTCCCCATGGCTGTTTAATATATATATATATATATATATATATATGGATGGGATGATGAGAGAAGTAAAAACAAGAGTAATGGAGAGAGGGATGGAGTTGGTAATGCATGGTGATGGATGGATTATCTCAAATTTGTTGTATGCTGATGATGCAGTACTGCTTGCAAATACTGGACAAGAACTTGGTAGGCTAGTGCATAGTTTTACTGATGTCTGTGAGCATCGTGCCTTGAGAGTAAATTTAGAAAACAGTAAAGTGATGATTACTGAGAGAGAAGATGACTCCCAGTGCACTGTTACAGTGAATGGAGAGAGACTGGAATTGGTGAGAGAGTTCAAATACCTGGGTACAGTGACAGAAAAGAGAGGAAAATGTGCAAAAGAAGTTGAAAGAAAATTGACACAAGGAAGAAAAGTAGCAGGTGCAATGAAGGCCTTGATAAGAAACAGAGGCTTGAGTGTTGCAGCTGCACGAGGCTTACATGAGGAAGTGTTAGTGTCAACTTTAACATACGGATATGAGACTATGGTGTGGCATGAAAATGAAAAGTCGAGAGTAAAAGCAGTGGAGTTGGGACTGCTGAGGAATGTATGTAGAGTGCAGAGGGTGGATAGGATACGAAATAATGTGATTCGTGAAATATGTGGAGTGAGGAAGTCAGTGGACACCTGAATCGAAGAGGGTGTACTAAGATGGTATGGTCATGTGGAGAGAATGGATAAAAACAGAATGGTGAAAAAGATATATCTGAGCAAATCTGAAGGTGGGAGGATGTGAGGTACGCCAAGGAGAAGGTGGAGAGATATGGCGGATGCGTGTGAGGAAGAAAGGTTTGGAAGTCAGTGAGGCTTGGGAACTGACAAGAGATCGAGCTGGCTGGATGAATGTTGTGAGAAGTGCATGATCAGGATTTGGCACCCTTTTTTAACATGGCAGCATCCGGACTGATTCAATCAGGTAAGTTTATGTGAAGCTACAGATCTTAGTGAATGTTGTTGGCATATCCGATAGAGCCACAATTCTGGGGGCTTAAATGATGAGTGAATGGAAGTGTGGCCCATTGGATTGGGCAAATTTGGGCTGTCTGGACAATGGTACTCCTCACCCTGCCCTAGGGTGGGAAAGGAGGTCCGGATGATGATGATGATGATTCATAGAGACCAGTATTAATGTTTACTCTTTTATTTAATACAAACCCAGTCACTCTAGGAAATTGCATCACTGAAGACCAGGTACTTATTGCTACAATATTATACATGGAAACATAAGCAATAAGAAGTAAAATAATTAAGCTTTCTCACAATCTGTCTACATTACAAAAACCACTAGTATCCCAATTCTGATATCTGAATTTTGCTTACCCGAATCACAATCTGTTGCACCAAAACTCTTTAACTGAATTAAGTCCTGTTAATCTGAATCTTTAATAAGAAAAAACACTCCAACAAAAGATTTTTTCCAGTTACATGAACCTCCTCCTCCTCATCATCATCCAATCCTGTGGAGCCCCATGAGAAGCGTAGGAGGCCGGGGCTAGGCATGTTGGTCCTGACATTTGAGATGAGAGTGACCAGCCTCACTCATCCCTAAGTGGCATTATGTGAGCAATAAAAGCCAACCACCCCTTGGATATAAACCTGCACAGGTTCAGTCCGATTGGAGCATCTTAATTACCCACAAAACCACCAAGCGCCATAATTTGGTTATATGAAGTGGACTTTCTGACCACTACTTGGTGGTGGCCAGTATTAAGATCAAAGCAAGATGGAGAAATAGAAGAAGGGAAGGACAGGAAGAAGGAGTAGTTGGAAGGAGAGTGGAAAGGTTACAAGAGGATGAGAAAATGGCAGAATATAAGAGAAAAGTAGCAGACCAACTGGATAAATATGAATTGGAGCAGATGGGGGATCTGGAAGGTGTGTGCAGGATATTCACAGAAGAAATATGTGTGGCATGTGATGTGGTGTGTGGGGTGAAGAGAAGACGAAGGAGGGTGCAAGGAACAGCGTGGTGGAATGACGAGGTGAGAGGCTGTGGCACAAAAGAAGAAAGCAGACAATGAATAGATGAGAAATAGGGGCGTGAAAGAAGTTGAAAGGCGGAAAAGAGAGTTATATGTAGAAAGGAAGAGAGAGGTGAAAAGACTAGTAAGAGAGAGTAAGAAGAGAGTGGATGAGGAATTTGGAAGGAATCTGAGTGTAAAGTGCAGGGACTGTAAGAAAATGTTCTGGAAAGAGGTGAAGAGAGTAAGACAGGGTGGCAGTGAAGTTAGCAGGGAAGTGAAAGATAAAAATGGTAGATTACTATGGTCTGACAAATCTAAACTGGCAGCTAGGGTGTGGCGCGACCCTCTGTACAGTGGTGCTATGTTTCCCAAACCCGCGATGTGAAACGGCTGTTATATATGTAAAAGGAATCACAAATAAGATAAACACATATGAAGACAATGTTAATGTGTAAATATATGAAAGAACAGTAAACTCATTATGCATAAAATATTTATACGGCAATACAGAAATGTGGCATAAATATTTTACAGTGTAGCTAAAAAAAAATGTAGTCACTTTTATTGGCTTTTACCGTATATATTTCTGGGGTGGGTAATAATGTCACAATTATGATTATAAGATAATGTGTAGGAATATAAGTAAATATACGCCAATTTCTTAGTAAAAGAGAAAATAATACATTAAACCCTCGTGAGCGGCAACACTCACACAGACCCATACTAAACCAGCCTCCTCGTGTAACATTCCTTTGTGTCCTTACCTCCTTGATGGTGTGGAAATAAAGTCAAATTTACAATATGTACAATATATTGTAAGAGTAAATAACCAAAATGTATCTTAAAACATCATAGATGAGAGAGAGAGAGAGAGAGAGAGAGAGAGAGAGAGAGGGGGGGGGAGGAAAGGTAGGCCAGGGAAGGTGTTGAGGGAGAGATGGAGGAAGGGAGGGAAGGAAGGAGGGAGAGAGTGATTGAATGAAAACAAATCATGGCGCTGCACCAGCGAGGTCATCTGGTGACAAATGTAAAACAATAATAAATATTTTTAAATATAATTAGATATAATAAAAAAATAAAGAAATGAAAACATAAGTTTATAAGTCACTCATAAAAGAAACAAAATTCCCCAGGGTGACGCACATCTCCCCCAGGAGAGAGAGAGAGAGAGAGAGAGAGAGAGAGAGAGAGAGAGAGAGAGAGAGAGAGAGGGGGGGGGGCATTGCGCGTATGGAAAACGTGGCAACACTGTAGAGAGCTTCTTGTCCCACCCGAGCTGCCAGTTTAGATTTGTCCTACCATAGTGGAGAAGGGAGAAAAAGTGAGCAGATGGAGATAACACTTTAAGGAATTGTTGAACATAAAGGATGGAAGGAATGTGAGTATAAGTGGCTGGGGAATGGCTGGGAGAAGGAGAGAGGTGAGAAGACAGGAAGAAATCAGCAGGATAGAAGTTGTGGAAGCAATGACGAAAGTCAAATTGAGGAAAGCCCCAGGAATTGATGGAGTGTGTGGTGAAATGCTGAAGCATGGGGGAGAGATAGTAATAGAATGGATGTGGAAGATGTGCAGATTGGCCTGGGAGGAAGGTAGAGTCCCGGAGGATTGGAAGTCAGGTATAATTATTCCCTTGTACAAAGAAAAAGGGGAAAAAGAAGTGTGTAGTAATCATAAGGACATTTGTCTTCTTAGTGTAATAGGAAAAGTGTATGGTAGGATATTTATAGACAGAGTTAAGGAAAGAACAGAGGAATTAGTTGGAGAAGAACAGGGAGGCTTTAGGAAGGGAAGAGGTTTTGTAGATCAGATATTCATTCTTAGATCTTTAGTGGAAAAGTTTCCAGAGAAGGGAAAGAAGTTGTATGCGGCTTTCACGGATTTGGAGAAAGCATATGACAGGGTGGATAGACAAGGATTGTGGAAAGTATTAAGAATATATGGAGTAGACGGGAAGTTGTTGAATGCTGTGAAGAGTATGTATGATGGTGCTAAGGCTGCAGTGCGTGTGAATGGTGAATTGAGTGAATTTGTCTCTTTGAAGGTTGGGTTGAAACAGGGATGTGTCATATCTCCATGGTTGTTCAATCTGTACATGGATGGGGTAATAAAAGAGGCACAAGGTAGGGCAGAGGATGTTGGAGTGGCCCTGGTGAGAGAGGGTAGTGTTTGGAAACTCCCTGTACTGTTGTTTGCAGATGATACTGTGTTGCTGAGTGAAGACGAAGGGGAGCTGCAAGGCTTGGTGGATGAATTTGGGAGAGTTTGTAAGAAACAGAATCTAAAGGTGAATGTAGGGAAGAGTAAAGTGATGGTCTTTGAGAGAGGTGAATCAGTGAATGTACAGTGAGGTTGGATGGTGAGGAAATGGAGAATGTGAGTACGTTTAAGTACTGGGGTAGCGTGATGAGTAAGGATGTAAGTTTGGAGGGTGAAGTGCTTGAAAGGGTACAACAAGGAAGAAAGGTTGCTGGTTCCTTGAAAGCAGTGATAAGAAACAGGGAAGTGAACATGGAAGTGAAAAAGTTACTACATGACAGTATTGTGATACCAACTCTAACATATGGAAGTGATGCTTGGACGTTGTTGGAAGGACACAAGCTAAGAGTGAGAGCAGTGGAAATGAGTTATTTGAGAGGAGCCTGTGGAGTCACATGGAGAGACAGGCTGACAAGTGAGGATATAAAGAGCATTGTGGTGTGGATGTGGATGTGATAGGAAGCATTAGGAGGAACACACTGAGGTGGTTTGTCCATGTGGAGAGGATGGAGGGTGAGTGACTGACGAGGAGAGTGTATGTGAGTGAGGTGGAGGGGGGGAGAGGGAGGAGGAGGCCGAGGATGAGATGAGGGGATGGGGTGGAGAGGTATATGAGAGAGAGGGGTGTGAGTTGGGAGCAGGGCAGTGAAATGGCTGGGGACAGGGCAACGTGGAGGCGATTTGTTTGTGGCCACCCGTACGGGATTGAGGCATCTGGCAATAGATAGATAGATGGATAGGTTACCACCCAGGGTGGTAAATGGTTTCCTTGGTACAGGAAATCATTTGGCTTGTCACTCAGTGTAGACACCCGTAGGCAGAAGAGGAAAGAATGAAGGAACGAAAGACTGAAGAGGGAGTGTGAAGTCACCTGTAGGCATGAGGAGGAAGAAAGAATGAAGAAAATAAAGTCATAATAGGAAGGAAAGAAAGAGGAAAGGGCAAACACCCGAGAGCAGCAATACATCAAGTGAGTGGATGGTGAGCACCCCCACGGACAAGAGCCACTACACATAAAGAAATGTCGTCATCCCACCTAGAAAATGTGTCTGTACCGTATTTTTTGCACCAAACCCTGTAACTGAATCAGTACAGTATTCCTGTTTATCTAGGAATAACGGGTGCAAAAGTCGACAAATGTGAAATAACTGAGACTAAATGGAGAGGTGGGAATGTGAGAGAGAGGAAGTATGGATGGAGTATATGCATGGAAGTAGGTGTGCAAAAGTCGATGAAAGTGGAATGACAGACTAAATGGAAAGGTAGGAGTGTGAGAGAGTGGAAGTATGGATGGGGTACATGCGTGGGAGCAGGTAAGAATGAGAGGGCAAAAGAAGAAGTATGTATTGTTGTGTGCAAGAGATGGAAGGAGAAAATGAGAGAGTACAGATCAGTTGGCTCAAGGATTGCGTGGGTAAACTACAACTAGGACTACATATGTGGGCAATTGTGTGCATGTGTATGCGCCACTGCAAGATTGTGCAAGCAGAATGAAAGAAGAGTTCCAGGCATATGTGGATGCATGCATGAAGAAGTTTGAATGGAAAGAGAGAATGTTTTTTATTCGATATATGAATGGAAAAGTAGGGAATGTGAAGGTGGATGGAGTACCTGGGGTGCGCCTGCAGAGGTGGATGATAATGGCATTACTCTAGTGGACATTTGTGTGGGGCGGGGGTTGGTGATAGCAAATACCCTCTTTAGACTCAAAATGATCCACAGCCATCCATGACACATGATGAAAAGGATGGGTGGTGAAATGAACAAACGGAAGGCAAAGATTGATTACATGTGTGTGTGGATGACAGAATGAGAAGGTGCATAATGGATGCAAAGGCATACTGAGGCTTGGGGAGAGGAATTTCTGACCACCATGTGGTGGTGGTGAAAGTCAAGGTTCAAATGCAATGGAGGAATATAAGGAGGGAAGGACAGGATGAAGTAGTCCAAGGAAGGTATAAAGGTTGCAAGAGGATGAAAAAAGGCAGAATATAAGAGAGAAGTGGAGGAGCGATTGAGTAAATATGATTTGGAGCGGATGGGGGAGGTGAAAGGGGTGTGCAAGTTATTCACAGATGAAATCTATGCAGCATGTGGGGTGATGTGTAGGGTGAAGAGAAGATGAAAGAGGGTGCAAGGAACAGCATGGTGAAATGAAGAGGTGAGACAAGCTGTGGCACAAAAGAAGAAAGCATATAATAAGTGGATGGAAAACAGGGACGTGGAGGAAGCTGAGAGATGGAAGAGAGAGTTACCTGTATATGCAGTGAGGAAGAGAGAGGTGAAGAGATTAGAACGAGAAAGTAAGAAGAGAGTGGATGAGTAATTTGGAAGAAATTTGAGTGTAAAGTGGAGGGAATGTAAGAAATGATCTGGAAAGGGTAAAGAGAGTACCGTAAGACAAGGTGATAACAAAGTGAGTCAGGAAGTGAAGAGAAAAATGGTAGGTTGCTAATGGAGAAGGGAGAAAAAGTGAGCAGATGGATAGAACACTTTCAGGAACTGTAAAATATAGAGAATGAAAGTGATGCACGGATAAATGGCTGGGGAATGGCTGGGAGAAGGAGGGAGGTGAGAAAAGAGGAAGAAATCAGTAGGATGTAAGTAGTGGAGGCAATGAAGAATGTCAAAATGGGGAAAGTCCCAGGAATAGATGGAGTGTGTGGTGAAATGCTAATGCATGGTGGAGAGATAGTAGTAAAATAGATATGGAAGATGTGCAGACTGGCCTAGGAGGAAGGCAAAGTCCTGGAGGATCGGAAGTCAGGTATACTTATACCCCTATACAGAGGAAAAGGGGAAAAAGAAGTGTGTGGTAATCATAAGGACATTTGTCTTCTTAGTGTATGGTGGGATACTTAAGCCTATGTCCCACTGTCAGGAACTTTCCCACGACATGCCACGATCTTCACGTCTTTGTGTGTTGCCGCAAGTCATCATGAATATTGTGGGATGACTTATCGATGACGTAGTGCTGACGTCGAGAACTTGGTCATTCTTCGCGGTTCTTGGCACGCTATGACAAATCTTGGAATGTTCAAAAATTGTCAGCATGGGCGCCGACAAGGAGGAGAACGTAACATGTCATGACGGTAACGTCATTTGTCTTAGCTGTGACTTAGCGTGTCTTAGCTTGTCGTAGGTTGTCGTTAGGTGTGAATTGACGTGTTGTAGCCATAACTTGGAGATCGGATCCTGAAGACCTGCTATGACACATGAAGTTATACCTACGACAGGCAAAGTTATACCTAAGACACGCTACAACAACTTACAACAAGCTACGTTGTGATGTCTTGGCGTGACGTGGAGTCAGTGTCCGTTATTTTTGAACTGAGGGATGATCATAGTGTATCATCAGGATAACGTGACGCTTCCGTAGGGTGTCGTGGGATGTCGTAACAGTGTCTTTGTGTGTCTTAGCACTAACATGACTGTGTTGTGAAATGGCCGTTTAGGCCTACCGTTTGAGGTATGAGCGTGGCATTTCACCAAGATCATATCTCAAGGGTAAGATCATGGTGATTGGGGCCATTCTCGAAGATGGGACTTGGGCACAGGTCTTACCGATGGAGTTAGAGAAATAACAGAGGAATTAGTTGGAGAAGAATGGCGATGCATTAGGAGAGGAAGAGGTTGCATAAATCAGATATTCACTCTTAGGTCTTCAGTGGAAAAGTTTCTTGAAAAGGGAAAGAAGTTTCATGTAACCTGCATGGATAGGATGACAAGGAATGTGGAAAATATCAAGAATCCATCCATCCATCCAACATCCAATCCTAAGTTGCCCCATGAGGAGCTTAAGAGCCCGGGGCCAGGCAGTTGGTCCTGACATTGAAGATGAGAGTGACCAACCTCACTCATCCCTGAGTGGCATTACGTGAGCAAATAAACCCCAACCACCCCTTGGATATAAACCTTCACCGGCTCAATCCGATTGGAGCACAATAATTACTCACCAAACCACCAGGGGCCAAAATTTGGTTATATGGTTACCACCCAGCGTAGTAAATAGTTTCCTGGTGTACAGGAAACCATTTGGCTTGTCACTCAGTGTAGTCACCCATAGGCAGAAGGAAGAGGAAAGAATGAAGGAATGAAAGACAGAAGAGGGAGTGTAAAGTCACCTGTAGGCAGAAGGACGAGGAAAGAATGAAGGAAAGAAGGATGGAGGAGAGGACAGGGCAGACACCTGAGAGCAGGACTACATTAAGTGAGTGGATGGTGAGCACCCCCATCTACCACAACAATATTAAGAATATATGGAGTAAATGGGAAGCTGTTGAATGCCGCAAAGAGTATGTATGAGGGGGCTATGGATGCAGAGCATGTCAATAGTGAATTGAGTTAATTTTTCTATTTGAATGTTGGACTGAAACAGGAATATGTCATGTCTCCATGCCTGTTCAATCTGTATATGGATGGGGTTATAAAAGAGATATGAGGTATGGCAGTGGATGTTGGAGCATCCCTAATGAGTGAAGGTAGCATTTGGGAACTCCATGGACTGCTGTTTGCAGATGACACTGTATTGTTAAGTGAAGATGAAGGGGAACTGCAAGGCATGGTGAATGCGTTTGGAAGTGTGTGCAAGAAATGGAATATAAGGGTGAATGTAAGGAAGAGTAAAGTTATGGTCTTTGAAAGAAATGAAGTCACTGGATGTGGAGGCGTAAAGTTATGGTCTTTGAGAGAAATGAAGTCACTGGATGAACAGTGAGGCTGGATGATGACATACTTGGGTAGTGTGATAAGTAAGGATGGAAGTTTGGAGGGTAAAGTGCTTGAAAGGGTACAACAGGGAAGAAAGGTTGTTGGTTCTTTGAAAGCAGCAATAGGAAACAGGGAAGTGAGAATGGCAACAAAAAAGTCACTGCATGTCAGTACTGTGATACCAAAGTGTATGGAAGTGAAGCATGGACCTAGCTGGAAGGACACAAATCAAGACTGACAGCAGTGGAAATCAGTTATGTGAGAGGAGCATGTGGAGTTATATGGAGAGAGAGGCTGACAAATGAGGTAGCGAAGGAGCATTGTGGTGTAGATGTGGATGTGATAGAATGCGTTAGGAGAAGTGCACTGAGGCGGCTCGACCACGTGGAGAGGATGGAGAGCAGGAGACAAATGAGGAGAGTGTGAGTGGGTGAGGAGGACAGGGGAAAGGCAGGGGAAGGCGAAAAGGATGAGATGGAGGGCTGGAGTGCAGAGGTATATGAGAGAGGGGGTGCGTGAGCTGGAAGCAGGGCAGTGAAATGGCGAGGAACCAGGTGACATGGAGGCGATTTGTTTGTGGCCATCTCTTATGGGATTAAGGCATCTGGCAATAGATAGATAGAACTCTCTATGATCACTCAACACAATCCCATATAACCCATGTGTTACTGACAGTTATCTAAATTGTTTTTTTCTCTCTCTCTCTCTCTCTGGGCATAGGCTTCACATCCTGTTCCCAAGGCCCAGTAGTCCTTCTACATACCATACACCTCCACATGTCATCACATCAGTGCAAATACTCACCATCCACACTGTATACATGCTAGGACTGTCTCATACAGAAGTGGTGTACTGGTACTAGCTGGGGTATTTTAACATGTCAACGGGTCTTCTGGTAAATCAGTCTGCTTTTTATGAAACGCAAACCTATTAAATGTTCCCTGCCCTAGCCGGGATTCAAACCTGGATCCATTGGGACTGCAGGCCACCTCTTCATTGACTCAGCCACCTGTTGCAGGTATTATGTTGTAAATGTGTACTAAGTATAATCTGGCTGGATATAAACTTGTAAGAATGTGACTACAGTCACTCATGAATAACCCTCTGTGGCCACTGGACATAACCCCATTTATTCCTTGTGTTCCTGAAACACTGTTCAAATTCTGTTGCAGCTACTGTGCTGCTGCAAATGTGCAATTAGTATACAGTATTATGAAGAAAATGTGCAGTAGAGCCCCCTATTTAGGCAAGACTCACTTGCATGGATTCAACCTTCACTGGAAAAAAAAAAAAAAAAAAAAAATGGGACACATGGGTAAACTAATATTACGGAATATTTCACTTACCTCAGGAATATAGAACTGAAGCATATTCTGAACACCATTCTTTAAAGTCACCACAGAAGATGGACAATTTGTACAGGATCCCATCATCTGTAACATATTTAAAAAATAAACATGTAAAGTACAGTTTTAAATGTTTGTATTGCAATGGAAACTGAATGCATTGTAATAAACATGAACTTACATGATGCTGCTTAAAAACACATAATATGAGCTGAATATGCTACTATGCTACTGATTCACTGATCAACTCCCTGCGACACCTGCAAAAAATACCCAGATCTGAAATCTTTCCTATCTAAATGCAAGCAGATGCACATGTTACATCTGGAACTCTAAATGTATATGAAAAAGATTAATCAAAAACTAATTTTTTTTTCCTGGATGCATGTCAAACTCAGCCTTTTGGCACATGGATTCTAAGCCACTAGTGAGAAAATGTAAACTCACAAAAGCTATACAGTAGAGCCTCATTAACCCATTGTGACTGAAGCCTTGGCTTTACCACTGCAACTGGTTTCCCCAGTTGTAGGTAGTGGCAACCATCATCTACTCACTTGATGTAGTGCTGCCTGCTTCTTCCTGAGGTGACTCTAAGTGACAAGCATAATGGTTCCTTGTAATCTAGGACACCATTTACAACACTGGGTGGTAACCATACGATAAAATAATGAGGTCATGTGAAGCCTACTATGGTGCCCCTGTCAGCTAGGTGGAGATGCAAGTTTGGCATCCATCCAGCAACTAAACTTCCACATTATTCCTTGTTCCTTGGTGTTGCAAAGTACAGTAGGCTCGCACAGTTCATGAGAGACTGGGCGGTCCACGACCTAGCGCACTGGGAATTCGTGCACTGAGAATACATAATCTTATGGGAAAAATTACATATGGGCGGTACCCCCTAATACCTGGACATTTTTTGGCCCTTCGAGACATAAAAAAGGTCAAATTTTTCAGACATTGTACTACAGATATAGCTGCAATAACAAAAATATGGGCAGTCACCTTAACAACAGTAGACAACAGGCCTGATGGATTTAAACAACGAGTTCTGAGG
>NC_137050.1:43849545-44117045 GCF_032717465.1 Coenobita brevimanus | reverse complement strand
TGCACCCTCTTCCTGAATCAGCATTCCATTTTACCTGGAAGTACAGGCCATCCGTGTTATAAAGATGAGATCCACTTGGGAAAACCCATCATTGATCCGGGGTATCGTTAAAAGGGCACATTATAACAGAAAGTATTGGGATTATAAGGAAAAAATGATAATGGGAAGCGACTGAAGGATATGTGTCAGGAAAGGAGATTGTGCATTTGTAACTAATATTTCAAACACAAAGATGCATTTAAATATAAATGGTACAGAGGGAATGGGGATTGTATGGAAGGAAGCCTGATTGATTACATGCTCGTAGAGAAGTCGATGTTGGCAATGGTTGCTGATACATGGGTTGAGAGAGGACGATGTGAAGGTCTGTCAGATCATATGATTGTGGTATGCAAGATCAATCTGAGAGGAGGGAGGTGGACCAGGAGAGAGAGGAGCAGTCAGGGAGAAAGACTGAAAGTCAAGAAGGTGAGGATAAAAAAAATTGCAGATGAATACTGGACCAAAGCAGGGGAGGAGTTGGAATCAGTGAACCGGAATGAAATGGATCTGGACAGCCTGTGTATTGCACATACTGATTGCTTAGTTTGGAATGCTAAAGTAGTGTGTGGTATGGCAAGAGTAACAACAAAGAAGAAAGATACAGCATGGTGAGATGAAAAGGTTAAGAAAGCAGTGGAAGAAAAGAGGAAGAAATGGCTAGAACGGTTACAGGACAGGGGATCAATGGAAATAAGAATTGAATATATGGAGAGCAGGTAGCATTTAAAGAGACTAGTGAAGTGGAAAAAGGAGGTAACTGGATGCAAATTACTCTGAAAAATGGAAGTTATTCTAGAAAGAGGTGTGGAAATGTAGAAGTGACAGCAGAAGGAAATGTGGAAGTGTGAAGGAAGTAAATGGTAGGTTAACCTCTGGGGATGAAGTAAAGACTAGATGGAAACAAAATACTGAAAGGCTGATGAATGGCAATAGAGTGAGCAGAGCAGCTGTAAATATGATTGGTTTTTGGGGTTGTGCAGAGAAAGAATGCAGTGCCAAGAAACGTGACACTTGCACAGGTGAAGAATGCTGTGAAGTGGTTGAAAAGTGGGAAAGCAGCTGGGGTTGATGAGGTGTATGCAGAGATGATTATGTGTGGTGGAGAGAGTGGAATGAAATGCTTGTTAGAGATATGTAAGAAGGCATGGATGAGTAAAACTGTGCCAGCAGAGTGAAAAAAAGGCTGTGATTGTATCATCCATCCAATTATCATCCAGTCCTACATTGCCCCATGAGGACCATAAGAACCTGGGGCTTAACAAGTTCATCCTGACATTTAAGATGAGAGTGACCACCCTCACTCGTCCCTGAGTGGCATTACATGTGCAATAAACCCCAACCACCCCTTGGATACAACTTTCACCGGCTCATTCTGACTGGAGGGCCATAATTACCCACTAAACCACCAGGTGCCAAAATTTGGTTATATGGTTACCGCCCAGCATGGGAGATTGTCTCCTGGTGTACAGGAAACCACTTGACTTGTCACTCAGTGTAAAGTCACCCACAGGCAGAAGGAAGAGGAAAGAATGAAGGAAAGAAAGACAGAAGTGGGAGTGTAAAGTCACCAGTAGCTGAAGGACGAGGAAAGAATGACAGAATAGGATGGAAGGAAAGAAGGATGGAGGAAAAGAAAGGGCAGACACCAAGAGCAACACTACATTGAGTGAGTGGATGGTTAGTGCCCCCACCTACCACCTCCCTACACAAAAATAGGGGTGAGAGAAGTGAGTGCAAGGATTATCGTGGTACAAGTTTACTGAGTGTTGTAAGGATGGTATATGTAAGAATTATTAGAGAGAAAGTAAGAAAGATAACAGAAGTCCTAGTGAGTGATGAACAGGGTGGCTTTAGGAGAGGCAGAGGATGTGTGGATCAAATATTTGCAGTGAGTAAGATAGTGAAGGCTTGTGAGAAGGACTATAAGGTGTTTATGGATCTAGAAAAAGCATATGGCAAAGTAGACAGAGAATGATTGTGGAATGTTTTGTGCATGTACGTTGTAAATGGTAAGCTGCTAGGTGCCGTCAAGAATGTTTATTACAGTGGTGAGGCATGTGTAAGGGAAAATGAGCATCTAAGAGAATGGTTCACAATCAGTGTGGGTGTGCGACAAGGTTGTGTGATGTCCCCATGGTTGTTCAATATATATATATATATATATATATATATAGATGGGATGATGAGAGAAGTAAAAACACGAGTAACGAAGAGGGGGATGGCATTGGTAATGAATGGTGATGGATGGAATACCTCAAATTTGTTTTATGCAGATGATGCAATGCTACAAATACTGAACAAGAACTTGGTAGACTAATGTAGAGACCTGCTGATGTCTGTAAGTGTTGTGCCTTGAGAGTAAATGTAGAAAAGAATAAAATGATGGTAATCAAGAAAGAAGGTGATTCCCAGTGTGATGTTACAATGAATGGAGAGAGACTGGAACTGGTGAGAGAATTCAAATACCTGGGTACAGTGACAGAAGAGATGAAAATGTGCCAAAGAAATGGAAAGCAGAGTGACACAAGGAAGGAAAATAGCTGGTGCTATGAAAGCCTTGACGAAAAACAGAGGCTTGAGTATTCCAGCTGCACGAGGCTTACATGATGGAGTGTTTGTGCCACCTTTAACATACGGATGTGAGACTATGGTGTGGCATGAATATGAAAAGTCATGAGTGAGAGCAGTGGAGATGGAACTGCCGAGGGTAGTTTTTTTTTTCAAGAATACTCCCCCAGTATCCCTGCTTGTTGTACAAGGCAACTAAAAGGGTTGGCGGAGGGTTAGTGCCCCTTCCCGGAAAACTGCTAACTAAAAAGACAAACAAGAAGCCTCGGACAAGGACTGACCAAAAGATGACGACCAAGGACTGGACAAAGGACATGGTAATCGGAACATGGAATGTAAGAGGTGCGAATGATGAGGTGAAAGAGAGAGATTGTCCAGGTGCTTGAGGGTGCGAAAGTTGATGTATGTGGAGTAACTGAAACTAAATGGAGAGATGAGAGTGTGAGAAAATGGGAGTATGGATGGGGTATATGTGCAGGAGTAGGTGAGAATGAGAGGGCAAAAGAAGGAGTGTGTATAATTGTGAGTAAAAGATGGAAGAAGAACATAAAAGAGTATGGATCAGTTGGGTCAAGGATTGTGTGGTAAGATTGAAAGTTGGAATACAAATGTGGGCGATTGTGTGCGTGTATGCGCCAACGCAAGATCGTGCAAGCAGAGTAAGAGAAGAGTTCTGGACAAATGTGGAAGTGTGCATGGAAAAGTTTGGAAAGAATGAGAGAGTGTTTTCGACCGGTGATATGAATAGTAAAGTAGGGAATGTGAAGGTAGATGGAATACTTGGTGAGTGGGGTTTGCCTGCTGAGATAGATGAGAATGGCAGTGCGTTAGTGGACATTTGTGCTGAGAGGGGGTTGGTGATAGCCAATACCCTCTTCAGGCACAAAATGATCCACAGGTGTACATGGCGAGTGATGAGAAGGGTGGGTGGTGAACTGAATGAAAGGAAGGCAATGACTGATTATGTGTGTGTGGATGAAAGGATGCGAAGATGTGTAATGGATGCAAGAGCTTATAGAGGTTGGGGGACAAACACAGTTCCCGCGCTGTTTAGAAAGCATATTTTTCTTTGTTAAATATCTACACTGTTGTGTGAAACTGTGAAATATAGTAATGGCTTATACCGTAATATAAATAATATAAATAGAACACGTATATATAACGTAGCATGAATTGTTTATATTTATCATAAACGGAAATTAAAATATCATTGATGGCATATGATGGCAACCTGCCATTTCAGTGGTCCTGTATTATTTAATTTCTGCTAAAATTAGTGCAAGTTAGGTTCTTAATACATAGTTTGTTCAGACTGTAAATTACGCATAATGGGTATCTTGGCACATTCAGTCTCTGTGTGGGCAGAAATTTAATATTGAGTGAATACTGGGACTCAACATTTTGCTCACTCCCTTCACGCAAGCGCACAAGACAGTCCAGTGTTTAAGTTTTTCACGAGAGATTTGTTTTGAAAACAAACGCATGAGGACTAATGCTTAAAATAATACAATTTAGACTACTTGTCATCTGGTTAGGTTAAATAAAATAAGGTACTGTAATTGCTTTGGAAGATCTGAGGGGGCAACACCACAGCCTTCTCAAACCATGGCAACACGGGTCTTGTGGTGTCCATGGGTGAAGGAAGTGAGCAAAATGTTGAGTCCCAGTATTTACTCAACATTAAATTTCTGCCGACATAGAAACTGAATGAGCCAAGATACCCACTAAGCGTAATTTACAGTCTAAACAAACTATGTATTAAGAACCTAACTTGCACTAAATGTAGCAGAAATTAAATAATATAGGACCACTGAAATGGCAGGTTGCCATCATATGCCATCAATATTTTAATTTCCCTTTATGATAAATACAAACAATTTCTGCTACGTTATATATACGTGTTCTGTTTGTATTAATTATATTACGGTATATGACATTATTGTGATTCACAGTTTCACACAACAGTGTCGATATTTAACAAAGAAAAATATGCTTTCTAAACAGCGCGGGAACTGTGTTTGTCCCAGTGGTGGTGACATCTACCGGAATACTAGTTTTGAAAGCACCCCATATGCAGAAGTACAGGTACTGTACTTGACAACAATGAGTGGCAGTTCTTGCATATGTTATATTAGTGTCTGATAAGTAAAATACCAATATATACTGAATAGACATAATTCAGTGTACCTTAGAATTTAACATTTTTGTACTTAAATTCAAATATTCTTCAAACTAAAAACTATACATACACCCTAGCTCAAACTGAAACAGAAATGATCTCGTTTCAAACCTTGAGGGACACAACTCCATCACGGAAGCCTCTAAACAGTATGTCACCCCCATCTTCCTGCACGGTAGGCCTAATACGGGTGTCGAGCAGCTCCTTTATCATGGCCACTGTTTCCTCATCCTCTGCACTACAATCAGCTGTTAACACAAAAACATCAGTTACACTAATTACAACACTGAAGAATTATACCCACATCGGAAAAAATATTTATTGGAAAAGAACATTTCTGGCCCAAGCTGCACCCTCTTCAAATATGATGTTGGGCCAAAACTCTTGTATCCTCCCAATAAACAACTTGTCCGAATGAATATTTCCACTTGAACAATTTATAGCACTGTGATATCAAGACATTATGACCACCCTACTGTTGTACTGGAGAAGGATGCTTTCATGGGGTGGTACCATTAAGGCTGGTCAGCTCTACTGTCCAGGTATACAAACATTTGTCAAAATCTTCCCTACTGCCTGAAGGGTGGATACTGGACTACCAAAGAAGGGCAACTTCAGCCTGCAGTCCACAGGATTCACATTTCAGATTAAGATGGGACTACAACAACTACTACAGTACTACCATCCTATTAATATCCTCCATCCATTCAGAGTTCAGCATCAAATTCACAGTGCTGAACATTTGCTACATCCAGAAATTTTACCATGAAACTGCTGCCTAGAAAACTATACACACAAGACCTGGGATTTCTCTCTGAAATAAACTACTTGGTTGAATGCGAGAGTAATTTTATAGGGTTAACTCTGGGATAGACTACGTGTGTGTGGATGAGGAAATGAGAAGACAAGTGTTGGATGCAAGAGTGTGGAGAGAGTGGGGGAATGGAGTCTCGGACCATCACTTAGCGATGGCCAAAGTAAAGCTGCAAAGAAAATGGTTGAAGAGACGAAGGGGAAGACAAGAGGAAACAGCTCCTGTGAGAAGAGTGGAGAAGTTGCAAGATAGTGAGAAAATGGCAGAGTATAAGAGCATAGTGGAAGAAAGATTGGGAAGGTATGAGTTAGAGCAGATGGAAGGGGTGGAAGACATAAGATATTCACGGAAGAGATAGGCGCAGCATGTGAGGTGGTTTGTGGAGTGAGGAGGAGATGCAAGGGTGTGCAAGGGACAGCATGGTGGAATGATGAGGTGAAACGAACTGTGGAACAAAGGAAGGAGGCATATAGTGAATGGCTAGCGAGCAGAGGTAGGGGAGAAGATGAAAGAGAGAAGAGAGAGGTGTATGTGAGTAGTAGATGGGAGATAAAGAGACTGGTGAAGGAGAGTAAGAAGAATGTGGATGAAGAATTTGGGAGGAATCTGAGTGTGACATGGAGGGAGAGTAAGAAATTATTTTGGAAGGAAGTAAAGAAAGTAAGGCAGTGTGAAAGGGGAAATAGTAAGGAAGTGAAAAATAGGAATAATAGATTGCTGGTGGAGAAGAGAGAGAAATTGAGAAGATGGAAGGAGCACTTCGAGGATTTGTTGAATGTAGAGAGTGAGAGCAGTGCGAGTATAAGTGGTTGGGGAATGGCTGGGAGAAGAAGAGATGAGTGGAGGGAGGAAGAGATCAGCAGGGGAGAAGTAGTGGAAGCAATGAAGAAGATCAAGATGGGAAAGGCCCCAGGAATTGATGAAGTGTGTGGTGAAATGCTGAAGTAATGGGGGTGAGATTGTTGTGGAGTGGATATGGAAGTTGTGTAGATTGGCTTGGGAAGAGGGAAGGGTTCCAGAGGACTGGAAATTAGGTATAATTTTTCTTTTATAAAAAGGAAAAAGGAAGATAGAAGTATGTAGTAACCACAGGGGTATTTGCCTTCGTAGTGTGACTGGAAAAATATATGGTAGAATACTCATTGATAGGGTTAGGCATATGACAGAGGAGCTAGTTGGAGAAGAACAAGGGGGATTTAGAAAGGGAAAAGGGTGTGTGGATCAGATATTTGTTCTAAGATGTTTAGTGGAGAAGTATCTAAAGAAGGGAAAGAAAGTGTATGCTGCCTTCATGGACTTGGAGAAAGCTTATGACAAAATAGATAGGCAAGGTATGTGGAAGGTATTATGAATATATGGAGTGGAGGGGAAACTGGTGAGTGCTGTGAAGAGTATGCACGAAGGAGCTGGGGCTACGGTGCGAGTGGATGGTGAGCTGAGTGAGTTCTTTGATCTCAATGTGGGACTGAAACAGGGTTGTGTGATGTCTCCATGGCTGTTTAATATATACATGGATGGGGTTGTAAAGGAGGTGCAAGGTAAGGCAGCAGATGTGGGGCTGGCTCTAATGAATGAGGGTGAGATTTCGAAGATTCCGGTGTTGCTGTTTGCTGATGATACAGTATTGTTGAGTGAAGATGAATGGGAGTTCCAAGGTTTGGTGAATGAATTTGGGACAGTGTGTAGGATGTGGTGGCTGAATCGGTAGAGAGGCGGCCTGCAGTCCTAATGGACCCAGGATCGATTCCCGGCTGGGGCAGGGAACAGTTTAAGGATTTGAATTTCCTAAAAAAGCAGAATTTTCTGATCTACCAGATGACTTGCCGACATATTGTAAAAATAGCCCCGCTAATACCAATACACCAGTCCTGTATGAGACAGCCCTAGCATGTATTCAATATGGACGGTGGGTGTTAGCGCCGAAGTGATGACATGTGGAAGGTGTAAGAGAACTACTGGGCCCTGGGATAGGTCACTGCCCCCAAGAAATAGGCCCTGAAGCCTTTGCCCAGAGTCGGACGCGTAAAAAAAAAAAAAAAAAGAGGAATCTGAGAGTTAATGTAAACAAGAGTAAAGTTATGGTGTTTGAGAGGAATCAAGTCACAGGGTGTACAGTGAGGTTGGATGGTGAGGATATGGAGAATGTGAGTGCATTCAAGTACTTGGGTAGTGTGATGAGTAAGGATGGAACTTTGGGGGATGAAGTGTGTGAAAGGGTACAGCAGGGAAGGAAGGTTGTTGGTTCACTGAAAGCAGTGATGAGAAAGAGGGAGGTGAGTATGGAAGTTAAGAAGTCACTGCATGACAGTATTGTGATCCCTACCCTGACGTATGGAAGCGAGGCGTGGACCTTGCAAGAGGGGAACAAGTCAAGAGCGAGAGCAATGGAAATGAGTTACTTGAGAGGAGCATGTGGAGTGACATGGAGGGACACGTTGACGAATGAAGAAATGAAGGAACGTTGTGGGGTGGATGTGGATGTGGTTGAGAAGATTAGGAGAAATACAATGAGGTGGTTTGGACATGTGGAGAGAATGGAGAACAAAAGACTGACTAAGAAGGTGTATGTAGGTGAGGTGGAGGGAGGGAGAGGGAGGGGTAGATCGAAGATGAAGTGGAGGGATGGAGTTGAGAGGTATGTGAGGGAGGGGGGAGTGAGCTGGGGGGAGGGTAGTCAAATGGTGGGTGACAGCAACTTGGAGGCATTTTGTCACCAAACACCTATTGCGAGATTAGGGCGTCAGGCTATACAGTAGATAGATAGATAGAACTCTCGGATGCAACTGTGAATAGTGGTCCTAGTTTTTCTGCATTATACTGGCCCTCTCTTGTTCTGTGTTTTAAAATAAGGGTAGTTTTGGTTAATTTCTCCCTTATATATATATATATATATATATATATATATATATATATATGTTTATAAATTTAATGCTCTCTGTACTGTACCTTGCCCCATCCTTACTTGGGAAAAAGGTCTGGACAGTGTTGTTGATGATGATGATGTGATGATGATGATGATGATGATGATGATGATGATAAGGATGACTTAAATTACTTCCAAACTGTTAGCTATGGTCATCTACAGCTGATAAACTTGGAAAAAGTGTCTAACCTGAGTGACTTATACTCACAGTGTTCATTATCCACTGTACCACCCTCTTGAATGGCAGGAAGGCCAGAGGCAAAGAAGTCCATAATGACGGCAAATGCCTCTGGTTTAATGGTTCTCCATTCTGCTTCCTCATCCTCCTATAATTGAAATACACTAACAGGGTTTCAAAGTTAGGCAAATGGATGTATCAAAGATAAAAAGTCTAGTATACAGTGCATCTGTTGTAAATTCCTATATAGTATGTACACACAAACATGTAGTTACAGTATCTGGCCCATACGTTCAAAACATCTTTCTAGGGTTTCAGTGCGTACCAAGAAACAGTTGGGTGACTGGAACTACAAGTCCATAACATCAGTGTCTGTCATGCAAAAGTTTGTCAAAGAAAGTTAAGCAAAAAGAAAGTCAAAATAAGATGAATTCATTTTGTAATACCTGGACAAACTGCATTTAAAAGACAGGGGGTTATATGCAGGAGAAAATAAAGACTGAGGGAGACAGTTCTGATGTTGTCTACAATGTGTTTTTATAACCAGATGAAGATCCCTGACCTCTATCTATTATCTCAGCTGATGACCAAGCATAGTCAGAATGGAGGGTCAACCTGATCAGTAAACTGTAACCTAAAATTCATTCCTACCTCACAAGTCTATTATTCAAGTTCGGGAGTGACCCAGTTCCATCATGCAAAAACAAAAAGACTTCTGTACAGCTGTGTACAAGAAAGATCGAAAGTAATGGTTCACTCTCACACTCAGTGCCGGATTTGGGATGTGGGTGGCCTGGGACCCATTTTGGTGGGGGGCCCATCCCAAGGAACAAATTAGCATGGTGCTAAATGAAAATACATTTTTAATCCTCGCACCGTTGCACCAATATGCTCGCTCGCACGATACAACTCGCTCCTGATGACCTATGATACCGCATTCAGAAATTGACGTCATTAAAGATCAGGTAAAAATGACAGTTTCTGAAAAATCTCCACATTAATTAGCCCTGAATGAAAAAAACAAAGCAGCCCTGAAATGCACTGAACACTTCCTAGCATATCACACAAAACAGAATAATCATGAAGCGAGAGAAAAAAAAAAAAACGCGCGCACTCACCACTCAACACTTGTATAGACTGTTCATTAACGAACAGTTTCTAGAAATCTGGTCTAGTCCAGGTGCTTTCCACAATTTTCTAATGGAAAATTCTCTTATTAAATCACCAAAATCCAATGAGTGTAGGATGTCCGACTCAGTGCTCATGACTGTCAAATTCACAAGTCACTCCTGTGTCCTGCTTGTTTGTAGGCAATTCTCAATCAATTTCAGCTTGAGAGAAAAAAAAAAAACATGCTCAGCACTGAAGTTGCTCACCATTACAGCCAGGTACATTCTCAGGACTGCCTCCACATTGGGGAAAATATCTAGCAAAATGCTTATCATGGATAAGTTTGTAGAGAAATAGCTCAGCGCTAACGTCGTTTGGCTCTTCGTCAGCATAATATTCGCAAAAGCAGCAAACTGGATGAGCTCTTCAGGAAAGGAAGTCTCCAGGTCGCTGGGATCTAGCTGCTCTAGAGAGCTCTTCAGAGGATAGCTTTGTCAGTTGTCCAAAGCAGCCAAAGCAACTTGACATCAGTTCATATGCATGCAGAAGTTGGTTAAGAGAAGCTTTGAACTGATCGATGACAGGAATGAAATCCTGACAGTGACAACAAGTGATCAAATACGAACACTTGTTGGTGGCTGGCATCAGCTCCAGGCCTGCCAGATATAAACATGGGTATATAACCAAATTCTTTAATTTTCTTTCCCAGATTCAGTTTTTCATTAATAATAATATAATCTTTTTTCGTTTGTTTGTTTCTCAAAAGCGCCAGTTCTTCCATAGGGAATTCACAAGCGCTCAACAGACAGATACATTATTTTTACTATCTATCTATCTATTGCCAGACGCCATAATCCCGTAAGGGGTGGCCATTTGACTTTGAGTTGTTTGTTTTACAGGGAGGGGCACTAACCCTCCACCAACCCACTTGTTGACATGTAGGGAGCACAAAAGGTTTGGTTATATGGTTACCACCCAGCATTGTAAATGGTTTCCTGTGTTACAGGAAACCATCAATTACAAGAATTGTGACATCTTTCATATACAATACATATTTCATCAGTAAAAAAAAAAAAAAATATGAAAGTGGCAATAATTAAATCCTATAATCATCCATCACAGTACCTCTCTCCAGGTCATAGCATTTTGAAAAAAGAAAGGCTTTCAGCTGTCTCTTGAAGGATTCAGCAGAAAAGAGTTGTCTCATGGACAATGGCAATCTGTTATATAATCTAGGAGCTCTATACACAAAAGAACGATCAGAGAAAGCTGACTGGTGAATGGCTCCAGGCTCGTCAAGACACAAGGAATCATCTTCACTACGTAACATCACACCCGGGCGTGCCGATGGGAGTTTTAGCAATTCAGCAAGATACTTCGGTTCACCAAACTTAAAAACCTTGAATGTAATAAGACACAATTTAAATTCAGTTCTAGCCTTTACTGGTAACCAATGCAGCTCAATTAGGAAGGGTCTAGTCAAGGTTCTCGAGGGGAGACCAAAGATAGGTCATGCTGCCCTGTTCAACACAGACTGTTAGTATATTATCTGGAAGGCCAGTCCACAGTGAATTACAATAATCAACACGAGACAAGGCAACTGCATGGACCAATGTTGAGGCAACGTCTGTTCAGGAATTTTCTCACAGAGTACAGATTTCTGATATGCAAGTTGCACCCTCTGACAACTTGATTAATATGTTCCTTGTATTTTAACTTTGAATTAAAATGAACACCCAGATTTCGAACAGAACAGACTGGATGAAGCTGTGACACACCAATGTTCAGAACCAGGGTCAATGTCATTACCAAATTTCTTAAAGATTATTCATGTATTTACCCCTTGCCAATATAGGTACATGTATAAGGGAAAAAATTATTCATTTGAAAATTAATGGCATATGTTCTGTATTTTCATGTTCTAAAAGCTAACAAATTAATTGAGTACATCATCCAATCAAGTTCATTACCATCTCCAAATCCAAAATCAAATCATCTATCTATCTATCTATTGCCAGACGCCATAATCCCATAAGGGGTGGCCATTTGACTTTGAGTTATTTGTTTTACGGGGAGGGGCACTAACCCTTCACCAACCCACTTGACACGTAGGAAGCATGTATGGGTTGGTTATATGGTTACCACCCAGCGTTGTAAATGGTTTCTTGGCTTACAGGAAACCATTTGGCTTGTCACTCAATGTAAAGTCACCTGTAAAGGAAAGAAAAGCAATATGAAGTGACAGGAAAGATGGGAGAAATAGGAAGAGAGGAGGGCAGGCACAGAAAAAGAATGATGAAGGCTAAGGAAGAAGTAGGCAGCACTACATCAAGTGAGTGGATGATGGTTGCCACCACCTACCACCATGCTTATTCATTATCTGATGGATTTTTCATTACCAATTCAGCCCTGTTTTGGTAATGAAAAATACCAAATGTCAAGTTGCCCAACGTTTGGTGGGAGGCCCCTTCTGGTGGGAGGCCCGAGGCCCAGGCCCTGTGGGCCCACCCCTGAGTCCGGCCCTGCTCACACTAGAGTTGAAAAGAAAATGTGTGTGAGTGAGAAGCTAGGGAAGTGCTATGTGTCCTCTGTAATGGGACAGAAACAAGAAAAGAGAATACAAAGGTAATATGACCAGGGAATTAGTGATAGGAAAGAAAGAGAGACAGAACACTGCAGGAAAGAAATCTAAGATGAGGGAAGTGATGAGATGACACACCTCCATCTCCACATAATTCGGAACTGCTGTTTGTGGTGAGTCCCCTCAAACATAAGTCCATTACTCCACACAAGACTGAATGAGGCCTTTAGTATAATGTCAGTAAATGAATTGAGTTAAAGAAAGCAAAGAGCCACTTAAATATACTTGCTATGGAAGTAATGCATGCTTTCCAATACACATCATTAAAAGGTGACAACATGGAGGCACATAAGTAGAAAGAAATTTTATAAGGGCAGCCTAGAAATTAAAGACTTGTTAAACACTGTCAAAGCCCTTGAGATAACTAATACAACAGCAATGATTTTATCACAAACCTCAGAGGGGAATGACCAGGAATCTTAAACGAACATAAGATTGCCAAAAGAATGTTCCCAGCGGAACACAAACTGATGATAAGAAACCTTATAAGCTCTTTGCTTACAAGGTGGGCTATTTGTGGGCCATGTTTTCACCTAGTTCCTTCCCAGTGATCAGCTGATCAATAGTGTGGAAATACTGTTTGTACATTTCAATCAATTTTTGTCAATTTAGAGTTAACAGAAGTATTCATAAACTGTAAAATAATGAGACTAATTACTGCAAAATGCTGGACTGGGGTGATGCAATCACTGTTTATGTGCTGGGCCATTGTTATGGGCTATTTCCTGTCCAGTTTCCATCAAATGATCAGCTGACTGGTACTGTTATTTTACTGTTCACACATTTCACTCAATTCATATCACTTTAAAGCTCAAAAAATATCAACCATCATTTGGAACTGCAAAGCACAGACCATACTGACGGTAAGATGGCATACTCTGACTTAACATGATGATTATTTTAGTGATGGGCTACAGCATTCACACCAACTGCATTGGTTTTTTCACCACATAAAACATTAACCCAAGGGCAGGTCAATAATTTGACAGAGAAGGTGTAACCCCAACTGAAGATCATTACAGTACAATATCATATACCAGATCATATCCTGGGGAGTGACTATATGCATGGATCTATGGATGCTGGTACATTTGCTGAGAATACAGCCTACCTTACGAATGACCGATCAAATCTGATCAAAGTTGGCACGTACACTGTTTGTGGAGATAAGAAGTTCAATTTTGGTGTAAGCTGATTAAAGGTCAAAGTTATGGGTGTTGCTCAAATACTGCTGTGATTTGGTAAGCATTACTTAGGTGTGCTTTCTGAACACTTCTCATATAGTTATTGGTCAATCAGGCAAAACAAGTGAGAACATTATACTTCTGGCAAAATATAGTGGTTTTTAAAATTCCCCTGCCTAAGGAGTATCAAAACTTTGCTTTCTTTCAAGTTACCGAACCAATCAAGGTACACCATACCATTTTGAAACTGTCTAACAACTGCCTTCCAGTGGTACCACACTTATTTCCACCCCCCCCCACCCCAAAAAAGGGCCCACAAACTTTTCTTTCTCAAGTCAATCATGGCATGTCATGTCTTTCTGCAACTGTCACAAAAACTGCATTTCAGTGGTACCAGTCAGTAAAAAAAAAAAAAAACTTGCTTGCTGGGACACATTCCACATGCCCGTATCTTGATAGACAGAGCTGCCTTACCTGATCCACAGAGGTAGTGGTCAGTATATTTGTTCTGAAAAGGCATTAGAAAGTCACTATGCACAAAATCTCATTAAAATTTCTAAGAAATTAACTAAAACTGCTAAAACTCGGTAATGATCGATATAAAAAAGGTGCTATAGTATACAGAAATACAGTGCAGTCTCATATACCACATGAACTGTGTCCCTAATGCTTGTCGCATTCTAAGTTTTTCATATAGTATATATAGAAGAACTATCCATCCATTCATCCATCATCCAATCCTACATTGCCCCATGAGGAGCGTAGGAGCCCGGGGCTAAGCAGCTGGTCCCGACATTTAAGATGAGAGTGAAATGTACCTCTAAGCCACTGGGAATCAAACCCGGGTCATTCCGATCAGAAGGCCAAACCTATACAGGCTTGGCCATCACAACCAATTTTACGGAAATAATTAACAGCGGCCCAACCTCTCGCTCAAAGCCCCCCTCCCCCTCCCGTTGTGACTCTTCAGTCCAAAACATCATCCCCTATAACCACCCTTCAGTTAACAAAATACTACCAATCACTACTGTTACATGCTAGAATCCCCATTCTACACCTGCAGCCAGTTTAAATGAAAAATGATGACTTCCCTGTACAAGACTCTCCCATGCTCAACCGGATGCCACTACACATGTGTCTTACATCCATTCACAGGCTACCTCACATTAGAACAACAATGGAACAAGCTAGCCTCCCCAAACAAGTGGCTGCTATATTCTTATTCAAAAATAAAGAAAATCTTGTTGCAGTGGACCCTTCCCCCCCCCTTAAGATCTGAAGCACAGACTAAACAGCTGACTGGTGGTAAATATTGCTTGTGGTGGAGGGATGTCTTGCCACAACCTGAGGCGATACTCATAAACCCTACTGAAGTCAATCGAAGTCAAATTATAATTATAGTACAATTCCAGTCAACCAGGAAGCTTGGGGAATTTACCTACTCGGTTACTGAATTTTCCTGGATATCTGATGTACCGTATACTCTTATATACAGGCTATATCAGTGCAGTATATGCTATACTATTTGTACCACTCAGATCCAGGGCCACACAAACGATTCCATTTCAAATATAACACCCTCTTAAATACACTCCACAGACATAACACACGTGATTGCACAGTCTTGCAGTAGTGCAAAATGCACAAGTCCATTTTGTTATAAACATTATTCTTTATTTTATTCATAAAACAAGGAAAATAAAATAAAGAAATAAATGTGCATTTATTGATGAACTGATTTTGGCAAGAAGTGTTGAACAGCAGAATTATCACGACTCTCATACCCAAAGTTGTGTATACGGCTGTGATCTGCCAATTTATTCCTCACCTGGTCACTGTCACTTCCTCACTCACTCACCACTCAGCTGTTTTGCAGGTGATGCAATAAATACATACGAATTGCAAGGGAGTAATTTTATCCATGAAAACAAACCTCCATTTTTATCAGCTTAGATTTTATCTTCTCTGCCAAAGTAAATGCATTCTAAGATGTACAAATTCATCTTAGAACGCATTTGCACTGGCAGAGGAGATAAAATCTAGCTGATAAAAATGAAGGTTTGTTTTGCTGGATAAAATTACTGTGCCTGCAATTCGTAGGTATTTACTGTATTGTCTGGAAACTCCCTGTACTGTTGTTTGCAGATGATACAGTACTGTGTTGTTGAGTGAAGACGAAGGGGAGCTGCAAGGCTAGGTGGATGAGTTTGGGAGAGTGTGTAAGAAATGGAATCTAAAGGTGAATGTAGGGAAGAGTAAAGTGATGGTCTTTGAAGGAGGTCAAGTCAGTGAATGTACAGCGAGGTTGGATGGTGAGGAATTGGAAAATGTGCGTACGTTTAAGTACTTGGGTAGTGTGATGAGTAAGGATGGAGGTTTGGAGGGTGAAGTGCTTGAAAGGGTACAACAAGGAAGAAAGGTTGCTGATTCCTTGAAAGCAGTGATAAGAAACAGGGAAGTGAGCATGGAAGTGAAAAAGTTACTACATGACAGTATTGTGATAACTCTAACGTATGGAAGTGAAGCTTGGACGTTGTTGGAAGAACACAAGTCAAGAGTGAGAGCAGGGGAAATGAGTTATTTAAGAGAAGCCTGTGGAGTCACATGGAAAGACAGGCTGACAAATGAGGCTATAAAGGAGCGTTGTGGTGTGGATGTGGATGAGATAGGAAGCGTTAGGAGGAATACACTGAGGTGGTTTGGCCATGTGGAGAGGATGGACTGTGAAAGACTGAAGAGAAAGGTGTATGTGAGTGAGGTGGAGGGGGGGAGAGGGAGGGGGAGGCCAAGGATGAGATGGAGGGATGGGGTGGAGAGGTATATGAGAGAGAGGGGTGTGAGTTGGGAGCAGGGCAGTGAAATGGTGGGGGACAGGGCAATGTGGATGCGATTTTGTTTGTGGCCACCCCGAACGGGATTGAGGCGTCTGGGAATAGATAGATAGATAGATAGTCTGCAAAACAGCTGAGTCATGCATGAGGGGTGGAGCGACGGCAGTCAGGTGAGGAATAAATGGGTGGGCCGCGGTCGTATACACAAGTGTGAGTATGGGAGTCGTGATAATTCTACTGTACAACATTTCTTTCCAGAATCAGTTCACTGATAAATGTTCAAGATTTATTTCTTTATTTTTCCATGTTTTATGAAGAAAATAATGAATAACAATGAACAGAACGGACTTGCCAAGATACTGTAAGATACTGCAAGTTTGCTGGGTGAGTCGGTTCATTAGGTAGAAAACCGTGCCGGTACCACACATTTTCCGTCAATGAAGCGAATGCCTTTTTCCCAATGGATTTATCTGTCTTGCTTTTCATGAAAAATTCCTTGATCTTGGGACTCCGACACTTGACATCACAAATGGTGGAATTTCCAACATTCAATTCTGTTTGGTGAATGAATTTGGGACAGTGTGTAGGAGGAGGAAGCTGAAAGTTAATGTAAACAAAAGTAAAGTTATGGTGTTTGAAAGGAATGAAGTCACAGAGTGTGCAGTGAGGTTGGATGGTGAGGATATGGAGAATGTGAGTGCATTCAAGTACTTGGGTAGTGTGATGAGTAAGGATGGAACTTTGGGGGATGAAGTACGTGAAAGGGTACAGCAGGGAAGGAAGGTTGTTGGTACACTGAAAGCAGTGATGAGAAATAGGGAGGTGAGTATGGAAGCTAAGAAGTCACTGCATGATGGTACTGTGATCCCTACCCTGACGCATGGAAGCGAGGCGTGGACCTTGCAAGAGGGGAACAAGTCAAGAGTGAGAGCAGTGGAAATGAGTTACTTCAGAGGAGCATGTGGAGTGACTTGGAGGGACAGGTTGACGAATGAAGAAGTGAAGGAACGTTGTGGGGTAGATGTGGATGTGGTTGAGAAGATTAGGAGAAATACACAGAGGTGGTTTGGACATGTGGAGAGAATGGAGAATGAAAGACTGACTAAGAGGGTGTATGTAGGTGAGGTGGAGGGAGGGAGAGGGAGGGGTAGACCGAGGATGAGGTGGAGGGATGGAGTTGAGAGGTATATGAGGGAGGGGGGGGGTGAGTTGGGGGGAAGGTAGTCAAATGGTGGGTGACAGAGTGACTTGGAGGCATTTTGTCTGCGGCCACCCTTTGCGGGATTAGGGCGTCAGGCTATAGATAGATAGATAGATAGATAGAATTCTGTTACCAGCGTCTTGGAATGTTTACCTTTTTCAAGTCTATTGCATATGTCGAGCTTCTGCTTCATGGTGAGCACAATGCGCTAATGATTAATATGCACTTTAGGAATCATGGAGTATACAAATCGCTATCACGACATGACAACACAATGGCGAAAGTGCTTGTTTACTGACTGGTGGCAGTAAGCTGAATGGTGATTTGTGGAGGTACTAAGGGTGGATGAATTTGAGGAGAGGAAAGAGGGAGCAGGAGGGCTGGGAAGGGGATTAACTAGGAAACGACCTTGACCGGAAATACCTTCACTTCACACTGCCTGACTTCATCCAGTCTCATGTGACATGTGACTATCCCATGCAGGGGCGGACATTCAATGTGGCACACAGTATTATATTTTTAATTATATATTTGCGGTAAATTTTCCCAGTTGCCTGATAAGCTCAGTTATCTAAGATATCTGGGATTGTACAGTAATATTAAACTGAAAAATGGTCTGTAATATGAGTAAAATGTTATGGAGGCCTATTTCTCCTGGAAATTAGTTATAATCCTTTCTTTCCCAGTCTCATCAGTCACCTAAAGCAATGGTTATTACAATATTCTTTACACACCCACTTACGAACTACTTTGACAGATACAAGGACAACAATTTATGATCAAGACTTTTAAATCAACAGTTATAAGAATGATGAGAGGAAAATTTCACCATCCATCCATCTATCATCCAGTCCCATTTGGCTCCATATAAGCAGGAGTATAGGGGCCTGGGACTAGGCTGCTCAGTCCCAACATTTATGACAAAGATGACCAGCCACACTTACAACCAAGTGGCAATAAGTAAGCAATAAACCCCAACCATCCTTCAGATGGGAACCCTTACCGACTCCATCTAGCTGGAACACTTTAACCCACTGAACCAACAAGCATCATTTGATTACTCTCTCTTAAAAAAAAGCACATGAAAGTGGTGAAAATCTGCCTAAATAAAGCAGTGTCAGGTGACTATGTGATTTTTTTTGCCTGCTCATGTACGGTAATTCAAATTGGAGATGGGATGCGTCTCTCATTTGCACACTGGCTTGCTACAGTCGATGACTGCAAAGTGTTAGGTGTGTGTGCATGGGGGGGGGGGGTTTGTGTTGTCGTCAAAGCTGGATTTAGTAGTTATTACTGCCAGACTATACCTTTTGTCAAATTATTTCATGTGATCACTTTTTCTAGATTTCTATCAATTATGAATCGCATTCTAAATGTTCCATGTCACAAATTCTGTGTGTCACTATAAAACCACTGAATCAGTAACTCTAGCTATGGATAACTTTAAAATATATGTGCTGAAACCTAAGCTTTTTTATTTCAAGAAGATAAGGAAAAAGAATGTACCCTATTTCCATGTATAGTACTGTACATATACATAACATCCTCAAAGGGCTCATAACCAAGGAAGCAATCCAATAAACATTCCAAGGATTTCCAAAGAGTACCGTGTGACAGTTTGCCAATCTGCAGTGCCATATTGCCACAGAGAGCACTTCTCAGGAGCATCCATGGGCCTTACTGGAGCAATGAGACAGGTTACTAACAGAAGACTGTGAATGATGAAGCCCAATGATGAAAATATTAACAATGAAAGGAGAAGGAGTAGCCGTAAGAAAAAGATCAATTATGTTGGAACTCTCTCCAGGATGGTAAAGAATATGAGCAAGGTGATAAACAAGCTGTTGCAGATCACTAGGGATAGAAAATGGCTGTTCTCTCTCCTAGAGCATTCATAAACTAAGAAAAGATCCAAATCTGGTGGTGAATATTATATCCTCCTAATACAGATTATTTCCACGAAATAACTAATGAAAAGAATGTATTCTACTTGCAGAAGAGGGACAGTCAGAAACTTCTGGCCAGTCAGAACAATTTGCCCTGCATGCTTAACTAGAGATTGTCAAGGCTGCCACAGACAATGAAGAGGTAACAGAAGATTCAAGTTCAGGAACACAAGAATATGCTAGGCTGGTGTCTATGAAAATACGGTGAAAAAAAAAAAAAATCTTTGGCTCTTGATATGACTATATGGAATATGTAGGAAACAGAACTACGGCAGGTTGTCAATGCATGCATCAACAGTCTTGGGGAGAAAGAAGTGAGGTTCTGTAGAGCAGAGGAGCTAAACAAAGATGAAAATTGGTGGAAAAACCATGAATGTTAATGGAATTGATGAGGAGTACATTAGACAATGGCCAAAGATATATCCCTGAAATAGGGACCACATACAAGGACATCTGTGGTCTCTTTTTCCTGGTGACTCCAAGGCTGTGTTGTAAAAGCCACTGTGATAAAATGTTGAAAGATTGTTTATCATACTGTGCCTGTAGTTTCATGTAAATAATAAATGGAACTTGTGTAGGAGAATATGCAGGACTAATCTCAGTACTGTATTAATAAAATGTAGTGCAATTCCTACTATCTGAATTCCCAAAATCGACAATACTTGTACAGTACCACTTTTCCAAAATAATTCTGAAAGCATTAATTTACTACCAAAACATGAATGAAATTATACCCCCCAAAATGTCTTTCCTTACAAAATGCTGCTGTAGTCTGCAGCTACCCAAGTCAGCTCAAGCTCACTTCATACGGCTTCATTCACATCACTTATATCATAACTTCAATGTGCCACCAATGCAAAAGTGCTGTAAAAAAAAGGTTCAAAGGGAGGCATGAAAGAAATTCTGTATATGGACTTTGCTTAAAGCACAGAGACAGAAACAGCAGCTTATTTGCAGAATTCCTAAAGCTTGTCCATAATGGCACTAAAGTTTAAAAATCAGTGAAATGGAACCTGATACATGTACATATAATACAATTTGGATAAATGTGATTCCTTGAATAAAAATTAATCCTTTGAGATTGCCAAAGACAAATATAACACTGAGTTTCCCTACTAAACCTAATTTACAACTACTGCCAGGTCTACTGTTATAACTAAAACAGACACACAGATGTATCAGGAATATTGTTTAGAAAATAATGAAAAAAGAATGCCTCAACCTTTAACACAAAAATTACTGACCATCCTTTGCATACTAAACTTTAACCACCTTTTCAACCTGTTTATTTCATTGGATACTGTAACAATTATAATTTAATACAGTAATCCCTCCACTTTCCGATGTAATAGAGCCAAAAGCATGTCCAGAAAGTGGTTCCATACGGAAAATGGACCCCAGCCTCCTGGACTTGTACTTATGGACCCTAACCTACCCTGACTCAGAAAAACACATATACAACTCCCTACTGGATATGCATAGCACCTATTTAAGACCCAAATCACACCAATAAGGGGCATAAAAGACTTGAAATAAACGCAAAAGAACCAGAGAATGAGGTTTTAGAGGTGAGTTTATACAATATTAAACATTCTGGGTACTTACAAGAAGTCCCTGGCCCCTGGACTGGTACTTAAGGACCCTAACCCAAACTAACTTTGAAAGCCACCTAAATAACTCCCTACCGGACATGCATAGCTCATATTTAAACCTATTTACAACCCTGTTCACACCAATAATGGACATAAAGCATGAAATAAATGAAAAGGAACCAAAGAATGAGGAATTAGAAGTGGCTGTACCTCACCCAGGGTACTTACAGCACGTCTGTGGCTGCCTTCTCTGGCTTTGGCAGTGGTGAAAATGCTCTTGAAGCACGTACAGTAATCCAGTGTTGTGCTGCACTTACAATAATTCTTTGCACTGTGAGTTATAATTGTTTAACTGCACATTGTTAATTGCACCACACCATTTTCAACTGCCAGTTTGCACTCCACAGTTAATCCTTTGCACTCTAAATTCTAATTTCTTAACACTGTACAACACTGTAAATTCCCGTGTGGTCTAGTGGTTAGGTATTGCAGTTTATCCACAAAAAACGAGCACATGTGGCTTCCACTATGATAAGCATCTCTCGATCAGAGTTAGGCTGTGACTGTTGATGATGGGGTAACAGAGTTGCCAGATCGCAATGGCCACATTACCAAACTCCTCAATTTTCATTACCAAATTAAACTTTTCATTACCAAATTCATAAAGCTAGCATTTATACTTCACTAATTATATATACAAGTGGAAATACATGTAATCACTCTTCTGATAACTAACAGCATGTTGATTATTTTCACGTTATATAGGCTAGCAGATTAATCACAGAGAGCAAACAATCCACCATCTCCATCTTGTGTATCCTCACACATGTGAAAAATCCATTTCGTATTGCATTATTCTGATTCATTACCAAATGACTTTTTCATTACCAAATTGGCCCACATTTGGTAATGAAAAATACCAAATGGCAACCCTGACAGGGGAAGGGGGAGGAAGGAAGGAGTGAAGGGTCAATGGTGTAACAGCTGTTCGGCGCCACACGGCAATGTCAAATTACGGGTGGGAAAAAATTCGGATTTTGGGGGGATTTTTTCCTTTTTTGGGGCATTTTTGGGTTCCAAAGGTCCAGGCCCACAATGTCCGGTGAGTGGGGTGTCCAGAAAGTGGGTGTCCGGAAAGTACAGTGATTACTGTACAATAATCACTCGATCATTCGGACGCTCCATATCCAGACGTGCTCCGTAACTGAATATTTGGCCTTGGCTCTATTATGTCCGTATTTGGATTTCTTTGTCTGTATCCAAACATAATACTTCTGACATCACTGGTTGGGCAGCCTACAAATTTTAAAAATTTGTTGGGCAGCCAGCCAGGCTCTCTGGCCAAGTGCAGGTAATAGACCGTAACCCACCTGCTGCGCAAAAACGGCCATCCGCCTCATCACCGAATGGTCATAGTCCCCCAGCCGCCTGGATCACCCAGACACTCTCAGCCACACGCGAGTAATACAGACCCTAGCCCAAAGGCCGCGCATAAATGACCGTCCGCCTCCTCACCGAACAAAGTCCCCTGGCCGCTCGAATTACTCGGATGCTCCCTAACCCACATTCTGAGAAAAAATGGCCGTCCACCTCCCTACCGAATGATCAAAGTCGCCTGGCCGCCTCTCGAGGCAAGCTGAGACACGCACTGGTAAAAAACCTAACCCACCAGTTAAGTACAAATGGCTGTCTGCCTCCCTACTGAATGATCAAAGTCACCTGGCCGGCCTCTCACGCTGAACTGTGCACTGACAAAAAAAACCTAACCCACCAGCTGAGCAAAAATGGCCATCCGCCTCCCTATCGAATGATCGAAGTAGTCTGGCCGGCCTCTTGAGCCAAGCTCAGCCATGCGCTGGTAAAAAAACCTAACCCATCAGCTGAGAAAAAATGGCCGTCCGTCTCCCTACCAAATGATCAAAGTTGCCTGACCAGACTCTCGAGCTAGGCTGTATGCTGGTAAAAGAACCTAATCCACCAGTCGAGCAAAAATGATCGTCTGCCTCCCTACCAAATGGTCAAAGTTGCCTGGCCGGCCTGTAAAGACATGGCAATGCTGTGTTCAGTGGAGGGTACTGCACGTCCCACTCACTGTCCAGCTCCAGTGGTTGGAGAAAGAGGAGTTTTCCAACATTTGTTAAGTAATTCCTAGTGATGGGCAACACGTGTGATAAAATTTACACACGATACCAATTACTTTGTTGGCCAGTATCGGTGGTATCGATTACCAGTACCTATAGCTAGGCAGTTTTGTAATCAATGCCTTTTCAGTCCAATGAACTGCCTAAAAAGTTAATAAAATTACTAACAAGGACTCAGTCCAAGTTAAAATAATCATATGGCCACTACAGTAATTTTGGAGGAACATAAGCACCAAAACTACCATTATGCTAATAAATCTTAAAATCATCACTTCCCAATGAAAGAGAATTTCTGAAAATATATTTTCAGTTAACTGGAAAGTCTATTCCAGTACCATACCCATAGTAATCGATACCTAGCCATCAGTATTAATCATCATCATCATCATCATCCAATCCTGCGTTGTCCCACGAGGAGAGTAGAAGCCCGGGGCTAGGCAAGTTGGTCCTGACATTTAAGATGAGAGTGGCCAGCCTCACTCATCCCTAAGTGGCACTAAGTGAACAATAAACCCCAACCACTCCTTGGATATAAACCCGCACAGGCTCAATCCGACTGGAGTCACTCAGTTACCCACTACACCACCAGAAGCTACAATTTTGTTATATGGTTACCACCCTGTAAATTGTTTCCTGGTGTACAGGAAACCATTTGGTTTGTCATTCAGTGTAGTCACTCACAGGCAGGAGGAGGAGGAAAGAATGAAGTAAAGAAAGACAGAAGAGGACAGAAGGAAAGAAGGAAGGAAGAAAGGAAAGGGCAGTTACCCCAGAGCAGCACTACATTGAGTGAGTGGATGGTGAGTGCCCCCACCTACCACTATTAGTATCAATATTTGCAGATAACGAGTTAGTATCGGAAGTCCTGTACAGATATTTCACTATCGATACAGCCTCCACTAGTGATTGTGTTAGTCACTAGACCACATGGGATTACTGTGCATCAGGTGAATGCTAGCAGGTTATGACGCCTCTCCGCCATTCAATGGGTGGTAAGTACTGTACATTACAGTGCTTTATTAAAATTCTTTTTGCAATCATCATCTGATTCATTTATTTATTTGTGGATTTTTGTTGTTTATGCGTTTTTCTTTGCATCCGGCACAGCATTGGATATTCCCATGTGTGTTTTGATTTCTAAATAACTGAAAGACCGAAGAACACTACCACAATTAGGTGGGATACTGTACATACAGGTAAGGTATTTATGGATTTTTGTTGTTTATGCATTGTTTTCTGAGTGTCTTGCATTATACTGGATATTCCCACGTGTGTTTTGATGTCTAAATAACTGAATGAACGAATACTGCCACAATTAGGAGTACTGTACATGTGGGTAGGATAGAGGTAGGTAGAGTATTGCTCTATATCCAGGTTTCGTCCAGATACAGAAGCACCGATGGCTCTATTACGTCAGATAATCAAGGGATTACTGTAATCAGGCCTACATGCAATACATGTCATAATAATCTAGATGTTTTACACTGTCAATCACTAAACTCTGGAATACTCTCCCCTATGATACTGTGATAACGGAGAGTTCTCAAGAATCAGAACCAAGATTAATGGATTTCCGCTTGACCAACATTCACTTATCCGCTATTTGTGCCCCTCACTGGACCCCTTGGAATTCTAGTTTGCTTAAAGACTCTAAACTGGGGTCACACTCAATGTCTTACAGAAATAATACTGCAATCTACGTTATGATGATCCGATTTCTGTATGCTTTTTGTTTTTTTGTTACCATAACACAGCAAAAATGTTGCTACATAGTGCAATTTTTGTTACAGCAGGGTACCGTTAAAATCCTTTATCCATCCATCCATCCATCATCCAATCCTACATTGCTCCATGAGGAGCGTAGAAGCCCTGGGCTAGGCAGCTGGTCTCAACATTTAAGATGAGAGTGACCAGCCTCACTCATCCTTGAGTGGCATTACATGAGGAATCAACCCCAACCATCCCTTGGATATAAACCTTCACCGGCTCAATCCGACTGGAGTGCAATAATTACCCACTAAACCACCAGATGCCAAAATTTGGTTATATGGTTACCACTCAGCATAGTAAATGGTTTCCTGGTGTACAGGAAACCATTTGCCTTGTCACTCAGTGTAGAGTCAACCACAGGCAGAAGGAAAAGGAATGAATGAAGGAAAAAAAGACAGAAGAAGGAGTGTAAAGTCACCCGTAGGCAGAAGGACATGGAAAGAATGACAGAAGAGGATGGACGGAAAGAAGGATATTTAATGAAGAAAGAACCTGTATTTTTACACAGGAAAAATCATCAGAGAAATTACCAATATGCCGGGAATCGAACCCAGGACTCTCAGATGAGAGCCAGGCAGCATACCACTACAAGATTGTGACAACGTGAGTTAACTTTTACCTGATCGTGGTGTAGTGGTATGCTGCCTGACTCTCACCTGAGAGTCCTGGGTTCGATTCCTGGCATATTGGTAATTTCTCTGATGATTTTTCCTGTGTAAAAATACAGGTTCTCCCTTCATTCTGACTTGCCGTAAGTGCTTGGGATAGATTAAAAGCATCTACTTGCCCGAGTGCCAGGGGGTTAACTCACCCTCTTCGGGCCCACAGTGGGGGCCGAGGGACGTTGGTTACAAGATTGTGATAACGTGAGTTAACTTTTACCTGGTCGTGGTGTAATGGTATGCTGCCTGGCTCTCATCTGAGAGTCCTGGGTTCGATTCCCGGCATATTGGTAATTTCTCTGAAGGATATTTAACTTGAAGAATAAATCAATATCTAGTCCACTTGGGCCACCAGTTCCTGAGTTATAACTCATTTCTGGCCTTCTGACATTGAGTGGAGGTCGCAGAAGGCGTCCTTTAAGTATGAAATAATAATAATAATCCACACTACTGGCCATCAAGGTGAATAACATCTTGAAAATTGGTGCTGAAATCTCTAAAAAATGCAACAATGTGTTCAACAGCCCTCTGATCAGGTAAGGTCCACAACAACATGCAACTGGATCAACACAATGGTGTACAGTTTTATATCTACTGATATGCTTTCTCATCGTGATTTAACTGTATTTGCATAATAAAGAAGTCAATTTTTATTATCATTATTACTGTACACATTATTATTGTACTTGGCTAGTGTTGCGGTTGGATTTGTAAGACAGGTCATGGAAGCTATTTGGGGGTTAATAAACTGGATATTTGGTGAAACTCTGTTAGGAAGCTATACCTCACTGAAATAAGGACTGGTCCTGTATGAATTATGGCATGGATACAGTTACCACACAACCAAATGCAGAGGAACAAGTGGATGTCTGTATTCAGTATAATCATCATCATCATAATCATCATCCAATCCAAAACTACCCCATGTAAACAGCAACAACTGATTGCAATAGCAGAGAATTTCAAATTTACAACAAATTCATATTTCCAAAAGGACTTTAATCTCAACTACATTTATTTTGGATTATAGACACTGCACCATAATGAAAAAGACGGACTGTTCTGAAAGGTAGTCAACAGTAGCCCTAGCTTTAGCAATGACCATCTGCCTAGGGAGTGCTACCCTATTCAACTGGAGCTACAATCCCCTTACTGAAATTCTGTTTAACTATACTGGGTCCTGGGCAGGTACAGTTGCGAGCAGATGACTCGAGGCCACCTAGTCCACCAACATGTTGGTGTTTTTTCTGGTAACAGTGATGGGTATGAACTTGACCGAGATTCAGTCGGCTGTTCTGGCGAAACAAACCCAGTGATAATTTGTCAATGTGCAGTTCTGACTGGTCCCCAGTCAATATCATGCAAGTAAACGTATTATACTGATAATGATTAATTTGTCATACACATGGTAGATATATTTATAACCATAATATTACAACCTAGGCGTCCAATTAGTGGTGCGTTCATTCATGCGAGACACACGGGTATTGGTAGTGATATATTTTGTTCGTCTATCGTTGTGAACCAATCTTTACCAGTTATCAAGAGACATGCCGTAGGATTATCAGCATCCCCGCAACCTAGCATGATCACAAATAATTTGTGATGCCCTTCTCCCCGCCTCGTCAACCTGAGACACATAAACCTGTTATCAGCGAATCTGATGCAACTGGGAGAGTAAAGGTGCATACCATAGTTATTGCTATAGGAGGGGAAGCAGGAGGTGGGACGAGGAGGGTGGTGGGTGAGGAAGGGTTGGGAGAAGGAGGAGGATGTGGGCGTGAAGAGAACGATGGGTGAGGAAGGGTGGGGAGGAGGAATTGGAGGGTCTGGGAGAGAGGAAGACAATGGGTGTGGAAGGTTGGGGTCGAGGTGGGAGATCTACTTTCAGGGCGGTAAGGTTGGCTATCCTGTATGAATTATTGGAAATACAGATATATATATATATATATATATATACAGTGTACTGACAAAGGGGAAACCAATGCCATCCACCCCCCCTTCCATCAGACGTCCCACCTTGTCCCTCCCTTCCTGACCCACCATCCTCCTTATAACTCCCACATCCCCCTCCCCCTCTTCCACATACTATGGTGTGAACCTTTAACTTTCCCATGTGCTTCGGATTCAGAGGTTGACGAAAGTGAGGTTCACGGTGATGGATGACTGGCATGACAGTATTTTTGTGATAATAATGTGGGGTTGCGGGGAAACGATAACCCTACGGCATATCTCTTGAAAACTGGTAAGGGTTGTTTGGTTCACGACAATGGTCGAACAAAATAAATCACTACCAACACCCGTGTGTTTCACATGAATGAATGAACCACTACTTGGCATCGTATGTTGTAATACTATGGTTATAAATATATCTACCATGTGTATGACACGTTAATCATTATCAGTATAACACATTTACATGCATTATACTGATTGGAGACCAGTTAGAACTGCACACTGACAAATTATCACTGGGTTTGTTTCGCCAGAACAGCCGACTGGATCTCGGTCAAGTTCATAGCTACCACTGTTACCAGATAAAACACCAAACATGTTGGTGGAGTAGGTGGCCTCGAGTCATCTGCTCGCAACTGTACAAGACACAAAGACTGGGACTTTCGTAACTTTTTCTGGGCAGATAATTCATAAACAGTAAGATTTCTAGCCCCTTCACCCAGTTACCTTCATGACAAACAGGGAGTAGTTGTTATTGCTGCTTAACCCTGGTCTGCCTGGCTGTGCATCTGCATCAACCACAGGTAAGTGCTCTTGAGGGGCCATCCTACATGTGCAATACAGTACATACAATGTTTAGGTAACTAGTGGTCCCTTGCAGTAGACAGTTCTTCACCAGAATTAGATCAGGGTCCTTCCTCATGGCAAGGTGCAGGGAAATATGAGAAGGTTTGGTTTGCAGGTGGATGCTACAGCTGCTCTGCTCAACCCACGGTACACAGTGCCACTATATATAGTGGGTAGATTTCTTTCACCCCCTTCTCAATGGATACCCACTGTAGTTATGGAAGAAGAACTCTTTAGATATTCAGGAAGATTTGAAAATATGCAAGTCTCTCAGCCTGGATTCTGATTCTGTATACAGTGCTTTTGAACCCTCTCAATTCCTGCTAAAACAGAATGATTGTGGGTGGCTACCAAGCTTATACTTATGCATCACTCCTAAGGAAGTACTGTACCTCCATATATCGATGGTTGCCAGCTACTTACTACGTACTAAAACATTCTGATACAGCGCTCTTTTTCTACACTGAATGGTTCATGGTACAATGTAGCCTACTAATACTAGAAGGTCATGCCTTTCATTCTTCTACTAAGTGTTATAAAGCTATGGACTAACCTTAGTAATTGTTAGGAAATCCGTTGCCAAGAAGACTCCCTGAACACCCTCTATTCTGAAGAGCAACTTGGCCAATGGTGACTTTTGAGCTGCACTGATATTGGGAAAATCAGCTGTACCCGAGTCAAGGACCTGTAAATCATGATATGGGTGACTTGGTTATTCACAACTTCAGTCTCTTGTAAAAACTAACAAGAGCTGTAAAAGAACAAAATGTCTATTACATTCACAGCAAATTTTATATTTAGTACTGGAACAATATACTCACAGGTATACGATAAGTAAGATATGCCGTGTCACAAAGTATACTTTGCATCATACTGATCCCTTCAATCTAATGACACTTTTTAATTTCATTCATACTACTACTACACAATTTTAGTATATTATTCACTGGGGAGGCACCCTGAAGTGATGTAATAATAAATAATATCTGTTAGACTAGGTCTGCCTTTTCAGTGTGATAACATCACCACCAACTATTCCCCTTGTCATGCTGTTTACATCCATGTGTTCAATAAACACAGTACGTGTACCTGACAATTCTTCTCACAAGCTTTCTCCTCTGTGATCTCTTCACCCAAAGCAACTGGAGAGGGCAGTTGCTTTGGCCCTGTTATTCATCATAATCCCAGCACTTTGGACCTCTGTGATCTCCCAACCCAAAGCTTCTGGACAGGGCAGTTGCTTTGGACATGTTACTCATCATATTGATCATAAACAGCAGCCTCATCATCATTCTGCCCTTCATTCCCACAAGAGGATGAGGAGGATAAAATGCCCAAAAGGGACAAAATTATTTGCACTGAACAGGTTTCCTGGACTCCAACATGACTGTGTTGTTCTGTATGGCTTGCAAGGTTTTGTAGGGAGTGTTGGATAGGATGGGACCCGATTCCAGGGAGGAAAAGGACATCACTGACCTAAAGTACTGTTTGTGGAGAGAGTTTCATTTTGCTGCCCAAAGTCTTGCCCTGTGGTTGTCCTGAGAGCACCGAGTCTGGGGGTACACCACCTCCTGATGACTTGTATGTGGTCGGTGAAGGTGAGTCAAGTGTCATATGCCACTCCAAGGACCTTACTATTAGTCGATGGTGTGTGTGTGGCACATGTACATTAAATGTGATATGAGGGGAGTACCTGTGTTCAGGTTTATTGCTGGTAATGAGAGTGGTGGTGAAATTGGCTGGGACAACAGATCACAAGTGCCCCACTTGCAGGATAGGTTCCCACTGCACAGTACATTCCACACTAAAACACAGAGACAAAGATCAATGGTGTAGGAAACCTAAGGAACAGTCCCACTGGGGCAGTTGCTTACTTGCAGTTGATGGGTCTGATCAATCACACAGACCAGGATTGAGCAACAACACTGACTACATGACTATATATATATATATTTTATTTTTAAACTGAAGAAACGAAAGAACCCAAAGCACAAAGGCTGCAAAACTTTTCCCAAAATTACGACTGGCAAAAAAGAAGTTAAATTCAAGATCTGTTCATTTTGAGATGCTTAGACATAATGCATTATTAGCTGGAATGAGAGAATGAAGATGACAATTCCTGACCTGATTTGCTGTCCGCCAAACATGAAGGACTGCGAGTGCTAGCTCACTCTTACATTAGAGACTCACAGAGCTGGACAGTTAAGGGGTGAGAATGTGTAACCGTCAGGTGCAGCAGGCCTGTCATAGATTTGCTACTGGGGTGGACTGCATGCAGAGAATTTAGAAGAAAAGTAACCAGAAACCAAAACAGTAATTTACAATACAAGGGACAGAGATGCAACTTTGTACCATGTAAGAATAGGGTTATATAAAAGAATAGGCTGCATGGAGTCAGTGAGAGGAGGTGAGTTAATGAAATAAAAGATCTTTGACTCCACAACAGAAAAGATTTCATGCAAATTCTGAAAACAGAAAGACTGTGTCACAGAGGAATGCAAGATAATCACCCGTGCAGCATCCCTGAGGGATCCCACACTGGTAATCAGAAAGAATATAATAAATGGAAACTGTCTCAAAACCTTCTAGATGAAAACAGGCTAAAAGACTTTAGGAACAATGTACAATACTAAAGCAACTGGCTAACAGTTTCAGGTTTGGGACTGGTCACTTTTTTTTGGGACAGGCTGACTAAGAACAATCTTCCAACAATAAGGAAAGATTCAAGATGAAAAACACTGGCAAAAAAAAAAGAATTTGCTAAAACAGGGTGTCACTATCAGTACAGATGCACAGTTCTTAAGACCAACAGGAAGACCCCATCACGACCGTACACTTTCTAATTACAACTGACAGTACCAACCTTTTTAGATAATGCTCGAGCCAAAACTCAGCTAATTTGTGTAACAATGTACCTACACATGAAACAATAGGACATAAAGGTATATTGGGCTTGTGTTGGTTCAGTAAACCAAAAACATATGCAGGAGAATGAATCTTAGAAAATTAAAATGGAGCAGCTTCTTTCCTTCATAAGATTTTTCTAAAATACTCTGAAGATGTTAAGAATCAGCTCCTCTATCTCTATCTGTCTGTCTATAGCCAGATACCATAATCCTGTAAGGTGTGGTCGTCTGCCTTTGAGTTAGTTGTTTTAACCCTTAAACCGCAGGCTTGTTTTGCTTTGACTTGCAGCTCCCGCAGGCATATTCGCGTTCCAACAGACTCTCTAAAAATATTTACCAAAAATCAATTATTAGTCCTAGAATATTAAAATCATATGTACTTATGGTACATACCTTCAGCTTTCTCCTTGGGTGTTTGTTGAGCCTTCGTCAAGTACCGTAGGACTTTTGGAGACCTCTGAAGTTGGGTAACGAAGTCTCCACTTTACACTTCCCGACAACTCGTAATATGATTACCACAGCCTGATATTATCACTAGAAACACTATTCTATGATTCTCAAATAGTTTGGAATCTGTACTCCAAAAAAAAAAGACTGTGAAAGCAATGAAAATTACGAGGGTGTACGACCATCCCACTTCCGATCGTTCGCTGCTAGTGTTGTCTATTATTCATAAAAACACTCACAGTTTATATTTCTGTTACTATATAACACATATATATATCTACAGTCTTTATCCATAAGTTTCCTTCGGTAATAGTAGTTTACTGTCACTGTAGGGATTCAATTTCTTTCAGTAAAATACGTAGCATTCACTTTCTCGTCCTGTATACTAGCATTGAGAGTGAATGTCACTTTCACCTTCACTCTCATAACTCATAGTATTCATACATGCTAGAGTGAAACTTTCACTTTCATTGCTCCTAGTATATATACTCGTATTCTCATAATACTACTCATTTACATTTCTATTTACATTCTCTATTTTATTTACATTATTTACATTTCTATTTTATTTACACAGTGTTATGCATTGTCACCTGAAGTAACTTATAAAACTATTTTCCACTGTTCACTTATATTTACATTCATTACTTTCACTTGCTGTTTACGCATTACTTACACATTATTTACAATTCCACTTGCACTGTTTTACTCAATAAAAAGATCGTAGTCATTCTCTATCAATAATTGTCAGCCCTTTACCTCTTTCCACACGAGGTTTAGTAGGGGGTATAGGTCACAGGGCCCTTTGCATGGGGATAAAAAGCGGCGGAAGTTAGCAGGAGCTAATCAGACATACTCCCACCTTCAAAGACGACAGTGAACGGATAGTAGTGGCCTCCTGCTGCCTGGCTAGGGTGAGTGCAATACTACCAACTTCAGCCCTGTGAGACCTGCTAATATATAACAATGAAATGACTGGCAGGAAACCAAGACAATACATAATAAATTAGGTAGTTCCAGTTTTTTTTTTTTTTTTTTTTTTTTTTAATGCGAGGAAGAAGGAACCAAAGGCCATGGCCCGCAGTAACAGTTCCCTCCAAGAGAAAAACAAAATACAAAAGAGAGCCAAATTCAAGATCCGATCATTTTGAGATGCCTGGACACACTGCGTTTGAAAGACTGGAGATCATAGGCAGCAGGAAATACAGATAGAGGGAGACAGTTCCAGAGCTGACCTGTTGCATAAATGAAAGACTGGGAGTAACGGTTAACTCTTGCATTAGAGAGTTGGACAGCAAAGGGATGAGAGTTTGCTGCCAGACGGGTGCTACGCGCCCGTCGTAGAGGTGGAGGAATGCAAGCAGACAGTTCAGAGGAGCAGTGACCATTAAAGTAGCGATAGAAAAGAGATAAAGATGCAACAGTGCGGCGAAGAGACAGAGGTTGAAGGGAGTCAGTAAGAGGAGGAGAGTTAATGAGACGAAAAGCCTTTGACTCCACCCTATTGAGAAGAGCTGCATGTGGGGAGCCTCCCCACACATGAGAGTTGTACTCCACACAGGGGCGGATAAAACCTCTGTATAGAGTCAACAATTGTGCAGGGTAAAGAAAGAGCGGAGTCGGCTTAGCACACCCAATCTCTTGGAAGCAGATTTTACAAGAGATGTAATATGGTCTTTCCAAGATAAGTCCCGAGTAAATGAAACCCCAAGCATGTTCAAGGATGATGCAGGATTAAGCTGAATATTATTAAACATTAATGGGTATACCTGTGGAAGATTTTGTCGGGTTGATAGGTGTAAGAACTGAGTCTTAGATGCATTAAAGACAACCATATTATTTTTACCCCAGTCAGCGATACGAGCCAAGTCAGACATTAGGTGTGCCATAGCCTCATCCCTTGTTTCTTGAAGTAACTGTTGAGATGGGCGTTGCGGGAACCGAATGGAAAGGTGAAGGGTGGAGTCATCAGCGTATGAGTGGATAGGGTTAGATGTACAGCTTAGAAGATCATTGATGAATAAAAGGAAGAGAGTTGGTGATAGGACAGAGCCCTGAGGAACACCACTGTTGATAGATCTAGGAGAAGAACGATGGCCGTCTACAACAGCGGCTATAGAACGACCAGAAAGGAAGCTAGCGATGAAGGCACAGATAGAAGGATAGAAACCGCAGGAGGGCAGTTTGGAAATTAAAGATTTATGCCAGACTCGATCGAAAGCCTTTGAGATGTCAAGTGCAATGGCAAAGCTTTCGCCAAAGTCCCGAAAGGAGGATGACCAGGAGTCTGAAAGGTAGGTGAGAAGATCGCCAGTGGAGCGTCCCTGACGGAACCCATACTGACGATCGGAAAGAAGATTGTGATAGGAAAGATGCCTTAAAATTTTTCTATTAAGAATTGACTCGAAAACTTTTGAAATACAGGACGTTAAAGCAATTGGACGATAGTTGGAGGGTTGGGAGTGGTCACCCTTCTTTGGGACTGGCTGAATGAGAGCAAACTTCCAGCAAGAAGGAAAGGTACAAGTTGACAGACAAAGGCGAAAGAGTTTGCCTAGGCAGGGTGTAAGCACAGAAGCACAGTTCTTGAGAACAACAGGAGGGACCCCATCAGGCCCATATGCCTTGTTAGTACTGAGGCCAGTGATGGCAGAAAATACATCAACTGAAGAAATTTTAATGTCAGCCATGAGTAAGTCAGAGGGGAGAAGTGATGGAGGAACAGCACCGGAATCGTCTAAGGTGGAATTGGAGGAGAAAGTCTGTGCGAAGAGATCTGCTTTATCAGTAGAAGAATGTAAATATCACTTAGGCTTCTCCCTTCCCTCCTTATATGAATATTTATTACGAAAATAGATTATACGGCATATTTCAAGGGGAAATAAATAGCGAAAATTAGCGAACGAGTGCACGTGAGGTGTTGTCAGGTGATAATTAGACAATTCCAGGTGTATGGCACTATCACTTACCTTATTTCTTTTTTGTATATATTATTTGGTATAAGAATAGGGCATAGGGCTTATTTCAATGGATGAAATCAGTGGAAAATTCCAGGGAAGATTTACTTAGCGTAGAACACAGTGTGGTGGCCTGCAATAATTAGGTAGTTCCACATGATTGTAAATATCACTTAGGCTTCTCCCTTCCTTTCTTATATATATTTTTATTACGAAAATAGATTACACGGCATATTTCAAGGGGAAATAAACAGCGAAAATTAGCTAACGAGTGCATGTGAGGTGTTGTCAGGTGATAATTAGCCAATTCTAGGTGTAGGGCACTCTCACTTACCATATTTCTTTCTTGTATATATTAATTGGTATAAGAATAGGGCATAGGGCTTATTTCAATGGATGAAATCAGTGAAAAATTCCAGGGAAGATTTACTTAGCATAACACGGCCGGGCAGGCGAGATGATAGGGTGATGGAGGGGAGTCAAGAACGGGGAGAAATGGCTAAATTGTCAACAATGGATGGGAGTACAGATGAGATTAGGAATGCTGACTAGTGTTGGACATTAGCAGTACTGACAGATGATACAAGCCACCACTTGAAAGCCCGGGCGAATTCAAAATAACACAGAATCACAAAAGTGTTGCCCCGCGGTATGATCCCTTGCTCCCAAGCGTCACGAAAGTGATGCCCCGCAGTTAAGGGGTTAAGGGGCGGGGCACTAACCCTCTGCCAACCCGCTTCTTGACATGTACGGAACACGTGTTAGTTGGTTATGTGGTTAAAACCCAGTGTTGTAAATGGTTTCCTGGCTTACAAGAGACCATTACATTTGCCACTCAAAGTAAAGCCACCAGAAAAAGAAAGAAGAGTAATAAAATACAACAGGAAAGATTGGAGAAATATGATGACACGAGAGCAGACACTGAAAACGAAAGATAAAGGTGAAGGAAGAAGCAGGCAGCACTACACTGAGTGGATGATGGTCACCACCACCTACCACCTATCTATCTATCTATCTATTGTCAAACACCATAATCCCGTAAGGGGTGGCCATTGACTTTGAGTTATTTGTTTTACAGGGAGGGGCACTAACCCTCCACTCACAAACTTGTTGCCACATAGGATTTGGTTATATGGTTACCACCCAGCGTTGTAAATGGTTTCTTGGCTTACAAGAAACCATTTGGCTTGTCACTCAATGTAAAGCCACCATTTAATGAAAGAAAAGCAATAAGAAGTGACAGGAAAGATGGGAGAAATAGGAAGAGAGGAGGGCAGGCACAGAAAAAAAAAAATGATAAAGGCTACGGAAGAAGTAGGCAACACTACATAAAGTGAGTGGATGATGGTCGCCACCACCTACCACTAAGTGAGTGGATGATGGTCGCCACCACCTACCACCTATCTGCCTGTAAAAATATGAATCAAAATAAAGGTTTACTATAGCCAAACAAACCTATATCATACCTACTGACTACTGGGAAGCCAGGCTGATTGTTTAGGTTGTTCATCACTTGCTGTTGTTGTCATCACTGTCATCTCGTTGTATGGCCTATTAATGGTGATGACTGTGTCATGTGTGTGTTATTCCGGAAGAAGCCAGCTTTGGCAAAACGTTGAATAAACTGGGCCCCCGCTCTGCACTTGGTAATTCTCTATACAGTAGGAGGAAAAAAGAAAGGAAATGCTGTCGCTGCTCTCAGTCAGCTGAGTTTAAATGACAAAAGGAAAATGAGTAGAGTCAGGAAGAGAGAGAAACTTGGAGGACAGGCCATGACAACTGTATTACTGAGACTGAGTGGTGTCAAACAATGGTTCTGGATATCCTGTTTGTTGTCAAAAATTAGTTCAGGAAACGGTTCAAGATATCTTGTCAGGCATCAAACAATAGTTCAGGATATCTTGTTTGGCATCAAACAACAGTTTAAGATATCTTGTTTGGAGTAAAAAATGGCTTAGGATATTTTGTTTAGTGTCAAACGATGGATCAGGACATCTTGTATGGCTGTTATTGGGAGAGGAGGCTGGAGGAGGTTTTATGGTTCTCCCCCTCCCCCCTTCCCAACTCCAAGGGTATGTGTTAGTCACTTTTTTCTCTTTTACTTGACTTGGGTGACTGCCCTTTCCTCTCTTCCTTCCTCTTCTTTCCTCCTTTCCTTCCTCTTCGTTCTGTCTAAGGGTGACTCTACACTGAGTGACAAGCCAAATGGTTTCCTGTACACCAGGAAACCATTTACTATGCTGGGTGGTAACCATATAACCAAACGATGGCACCTGGTGAGTTAGTGGGTAATTAAGGCACTCCTGCCATATTGTGCCTGTGTAAGTTTATATTCAAGGGATATTGGGGTTTATTGCTCACGTAATGCCACTCACAGATGAGTGAGGCTGGTCACTCTCATCTTAAATGTCAGGACCAACTTACCAAGCTCCAAGCTCCTATGCTCCTCGTGCAGCAACACAGGATTAGATGATGTATGTATCTATCCATGTACTTGAATATGTACTGTAATGTGTAAAATGCACGTAGGTGCATATGAACATCAATAAAATACTCTTGTGATTTGTTCTTACAATCCCTACAGTCACTGTATGGTCCCTATGGTGTGCATAATATTTATTGTACAGTAAAGCCCCAAACTTAGCGTCATCTTTGTTCGCAGATTCATGATTAGCATGGGCCTGCAAACATTCCCAAGCACCAAGTTTCATGCAAAAAACCCACTGTTAGCAGCAAGAAAACACAAACAAACTGCAACACACAGAAAGTGATCATCACTTGTTCGCTGCTATTGCCACAGAAGAGATGCAGCACAGGATAGATGTGTTTGTGTGTGGAGGCGGAGGCAGCAGAGGCAGAGCAAGATGGAGGTGCCAGAGCTGGCAGGGTGCAGTAGCCTCACCACCTGCCTCGGAAATTAGCCTACACCCCCAGCCCTTCCATTATGCACCTCACTCCAGCCTTCTAAGTCTATCAATCTATCTATCTATAGTCCGACGCCCTAATCCCGCAAAGGGTGGCCGCAGACAAAACGCCTCCAAGTCGCTCTGTCACCCACCATTTGACTACCCTCCCCCCAACTCACCCCCTCCTCCCTCATATACCTCTCAACTCCATCCCTCCACCTCATCCTTGGTCTACCCCTCCCTCTCCCTCCCTCCACCTCACCTACATACACCCTCTTAGTCAGTCTTTCATTCTCCATTCTCTCCACATGTCCAAACCACCTCAGTGTATTTCTCCTAATCTTCTCAACCACATCCACATCCACCCCACAACGTTCCTTCACTTCTTCATTCGTCAACCTGTCCCTCCACGTCTCTCCACATGCTCCTCTCCAGTAACTCATTTCCACTGCTCTCACTCTTGACTTGTTCCCCTCTTGCAAGGTCCACGCCTCACTTCCATACGTCAGGGTAGGGATCACAATGCTATCATGCAGTGACTTCTTGACTTCCATACTCACCTCCCTATTTCTCATCACTGCTTTCAGTGAACCAACAACCTTCCTTCCCTGCTGTACCCTTTCATGCACTTCATCCCCCAAAGTTCCATCCCTACTCATCACACTACCCAAGTACTAAATGCACTCACATTCTCCATATCCTCACCATCCAACCTCACTGTACATTCTGTGACTTCATTCCTCTCAAACACCATAACTTTACTTTTGTTTACATTAACTTTCAGCTTCCTCCTCCTACACACTGTCCCAAATTCATTCACCAAACCTTGCAACTCCCATTCATCTTCACTCAACAATACTGTATCATCAGCAAACAGCAACATCGGAATCTTTGAAATCTCACCCTCATTCATTACAGCCAGCCCCACATCCACTGCCCTACCTTGCACCTCCTTTACAACCCCATCCATGTACATATTAAACAGCCATGGAGACATAACACAACCCTGTTTCAGTCCCACATTGAGATCAAAGAACTCACTCAGCTCACCATCCACTCGCATCGTAGCCCTAGCTCCTTCGTACATACTCTTCACAGAATTCAACAATTTCCCATCCACTCCATATATTCTTAATACCTTCCACATACCTTGCCTATCTATTCTGTCATAAGCTTTCTCCAAGTCCATGAAGGCAGCATACACTTTCTTTCCCTTCTCTAGATACTTCTCCACTAGACATCTTAGAACAAATATCTGATGTTCACACCCTTTTCCTTTCCTAAATCCCCCTTGTTCTTCTCCAACTAGCTCCTCTGTCATATGCCTAACCCTATCAATGAGTATTCTACCATATATTTTAGCAGTCACACTAAGAAGGCAAATACCCCTATGGTTACCACATTCTTCTCTCTCCCCTTTTCCTTTGTATAAAAGAACAATTATACCTGATTTCCAGTCCTCTGGAACCCTTCCCTCTTCCCAAGCCAATCTACACAACTTCCAAGTGATTTGTATTAATACTACTTTCTTTTCAGGTGTAATCAGTAAATTTTCCATCCATTCATCATCCAATCCTACGTCAACCGTTAAGGACCGTAGGAACCAGGGCTGGGCAAGTTGGTCCTGACATATGAGATAAGAGTAACCAGCCTCACTCATCCTGAGTGACATTATGTGAGAAATAAACCCCAACCACTCCTTGGATGTAAAAATAGAAGAGCTCAATCTTCTATCTATCTATAGCCCGACGCCCTAATCCCGCAAAGGGTGGCCGCAGACAAAATGCCTCCAAGTCACTCTGTCACCCACCATTTGACTCCCCTCCCCCCAACTCACCCCCCCCTCCCTCATATACCTCTCAACTCCATCCCTCCACCTCATCCTCGGTCTACCCCTCCCTCTCCCTCCCTCCACCTCACCTACATACACCCTCTTAGTCAGTCTTTCATTCTCCATTCTCTCCACATGTCCAAACCACCTCAGTGTATTTCTCCTAATCTTTTCAACCACATCCACATCTACCCCACAACGTTCCTTCACTTCTTCATTCGTCAACCTGTCCCTCCACGTCACTCCACATGCTCCTCTCAAGTAACTCATTTCCACTGCTCTCACTCTTGACTTGTTCCCCTCTTGCAAGGTCCACGCCTCGCTTCCATACGTCAGGGTAGGGATCACAATACCATCATGCAGTGACTTCTTAACTTCCATACTCACCTCCCTATTTCTCATCACTGCTTTCAGTGTACCAACAACCTTTCTTCCCTACTGTACCCTTTCACGTACTTCATCCCCCAAAGTTCCATCCTTACTCATCACACTACCCAAGTACTTGAATGCACTCACATTCTCCATATCCTCACCATCCAACCTCACTGCACACTCTGTGACTTCATTCCTCTCAAACACCATAACTTTACTTTTGTTTACATTAACTTTCAGCTTCCTCCTCCTACACACTGTCCCAAATTCATTCACCAAACCTTGCAACTCCCATTCATCTTCACTCAATAATACTGTATCATCAGCAAACAGCAACACCGGAAGCTTCCAAATCTCACCCTCATTCATTAGGGCCACCCCCACATCCACTGCCCTACCTTGCACCTCCTTTACAACCCCATCCATATATATATTAAACAGCCATGGAGACATCACACACCCCTGTTTCAGTCCCACACTGAGATCAAAGAACTCACTCAGCTCACCATCCACTCGCACCGTAGCCCTAGCTCCCTCGTACATACTCTTCACAGCACTCAACAATTTCCCCTCCACTCCATATATTCTTAATCTTACATTGCATAAATGGTTTTTAGGGGGAGTTGGTATGGGACCTGGAACCAATTAAGAGATTTCCCATAGGATCAATGACCCATCTTTAGTAGTTTCATGGTTCGTTGTACTTTTCACAGAACCAATTAGGTGCAAAACTTGGGGTTTTACTGTACTGTAATACATAATGATTGCCCATTATGTACAATGCCATTAAAAAATGCATATATAAAGCGACAAACTGCTGGTCCGGTCTGAAAAGCTTATACTGAGTAGAATGAGTATAACATAAGATGCAGACATTAAACTACCATCATATGGCATTTTCAACTAATGCATGATCATTGGCACCACAGAACAAGGCACCATTTTCTTCCCAGCTGGACCTCTCTCCTCTACAACACACTCAATCCATACAGCTGCTTGTTACAAAGCTTTTGATGTTTTTAGGATACATGTCTTTCAAACTGAAGAGGTTAGATATACTGTACTCTTCATTTACCCTGTCTTTCCCAAATTAGATAAAAACTACCCAATGGTCACTACAATTTTTAAAAATGTCAGAAAACATCAACATTGACAATACCACTACAACATAAACAGAGTGTTTTCAGCTGACTAACTTTCTGCTTGCATTAGTACCCTTCCTCCACACTGCAAATTTGGCTACCAACTGTAAGTTAACTCATTTTACTTACATGCCCCTTTTCAAATTACTGGTTTCAAATCAGTGGTTAAGACACAGAACAACATGGTCATTATTAACAGGGAATTAAATAAGCAAATGTGTACACATTTTAAGTTTTCCTATCATCTCACACTTGATGGTGAAAATGAGACTGTTTCTCATTCCTACAGCCTGGAGACATCATACTGTACTAAAGCTGAATAACATCTTTTAGCATCAACTACACTAAAATCTAAGTCATACCCAAGCTGAAGGGACTAGTAATAACAATGGTATATTTCAGAGTGCAAAAAGTGTTGAACAGTATTATAATGACAAACTTGTTACAGGAAAGTATGCTAAATGAGAGATTACTGTAATTTTACTCATTTGTTTAACAAGTGTCATGAGATGAGAACTCTTTGTAACTATAAAAACTTTTAATTTAAATGTACTGGTATATAAGAAGAGGACCACCTAAAAGTATGCATATTACTGTAGCATACTCAAACAGAAACATCATTACCTTTGTGTAGGCTACACTACTGTACATCAAATTCCGAATCATTTCAACTTCAAAACTTAAAAACTTTCTTTTATAGAAACATGCTAAGTTCTCTTCCTTAAACTACTACTTTGTATGTGAACTATTGTCCTGGTATTCATAAAGTAACACTGCAACACAACCAGTTTTGCCAATCAACCACATCTCAGATATTAACCTTATAGCCATACACACAGGTTTGGAAATTTTCAAGGAAAAGCAAAATTTTCACTTACAAGCAGAGATTTTAGGGCATTGTTATAAGCAGTAAGACCTCACTATAACGGACTAATAGGAGCCCAAGCCAGTCCAAAAAATGCGAAATTCCGATAAAAGCGACATCCAGACTTCCCCCTGCTAACCAGGACTCTTTCTGATATATCAGACATTAGTCCAGATCACACAAATGGTTTTTAAACTGTTTTGACTATCATTGCAGTACTGTACTGTGTTAAAAGTTCACTACATTAATTAAATGGTACAATATATATAATTATACTGTACTATACACTAATAAACATGTCTTTTATTTACCTTATTGTGGTGAACATAGCTGAAGTGGTAAGGCAGTCCGGACTGCTTCTGGCTTTAACGGACTTTTTCCAATATATAGGAATTTAGTCCGGTAGCTCCTCGAGTCCAATAAAAGCGAATTCCGGTCTATTGAAGTCCGTTATATCGAGGGTTTACTGAACTTGCAAAAACTTAAGTTATAACCAACCTGAACTCCTGGTATAAATTTGAGGGAGTTTGGATTTGGAGTCTCCTGAACCTTGATGAACATAGAGCAGCTGAGGGGTGCTGTGAAGGCAGGGGAAGGATGTAGAAGCTGACGATGTCTCCTTGGCTGCCTCCCACCCCAGCTCTCCAACCAACCAGTGTGAATTTTCATCCTGATAATATTAAGAAATAATAATGGTTGTATTTCCTGGAGAAGTAATCAACTATCAGTGGCTACTGTATTATCCCGAAATCATCTACACCAGCCATATACAGTACTGTACCAGTTATACTGAACCTTATTCTACCCAATTTCAGATTACAGTATTATACCAATCATCAACTTCCCCTACCTCCAGATAAGTTGCAAACATTCTGCATTTAGTTAAAACTGTTGACCATGTCACTGGACTTATTCATACTGTGTACAGAACATGTATGTAATCAATATTTCACTTAAATAGGTTACAATTTAATGATTTTATAATTTTTTACCCATCTATCACCAAACATATATAATGTGCGTTGTATCACTTAACTGAGCTCCAGGAAAAAAAAAAAAAAAAAAACTTTCTGCAAGGGGAAAAGCCATTTTCCACTCATAGCAAGTGAGTTTTGGGGGCATCCTATAGAGGCTATCAAGCTGCTTAACGGTCTGATTTTGGCTGGCTCCAGAGTACGATGTAAAAAGAAACAGTAAATTGCAGGGTTCAGATGGGGGATGAGAGTTTGATGAAGAGGATAACCATTGCAAAGATCTAGGAGCTATACAGTAAACTCTCAATTAATGGAGCAATATCCAGCCCAAAGCAAAATCTGGTGCAGCTACCTTGGCTGTATTAAAGCAATATTTGGCTACATCATGCAACATCCAGCACCGAAACAGGAAGTAATTGGCAGTCCAGTCCAATATCCAGTGTTGAGGCATCTCAACCAGCTTGTAAGTGGTAGCCAAATGGTCCCCATCCATCCATCCATTGCCAGACGCCATGTATCCCAAACAGGGTGGCCAAGGGCTTAGAGTTAATTGTTTTACAGGGAGGGGCACTAATCCTCCACCAACCCCACTTGACACGTAGGGAGAACGTTATGCCAACAGCATCTGGTGTTCCCAGGCGGTCACCCATTCAAGTACTAACCAGACCCAACGTTGCTTAACTTCGCTGATCGGACGGGAAGCGGTGTACTCAACGTGGTATGGCCGTTGGCGCCAGGGAAAATTCCATATCTTGGGAGACAATGAAACCACCCGCTATGTACCAGCCAATCAGAATTCGTCATGGGCATGGCTCATCCGGCGCCCCAAGAATAATGCCAAGCTCTCATTCTCGTCCAGGGATGTCATAGAGTCAAGACGTGCCTGTGAACTCTGGTCTTCTGACCATGTGCTCACAAAACTCTGGTGCTTTGACTAACTCTGTGTCATTGTATGTTCGAGCTACTGTACTGTATTGTACTGCAAAGTTAGTGGCTTGTCAATGCTCATGTCTTAGTACTCTATTGAGATTGTTTAACTACCCATGCTGTATTGTGTACTGAACTGTATATGAGTGCAAACCCCCCAGTGCTGTTACTCCCCATCAATGCCAACACTTGCTGAGTACATACAATCATTGTATGTTTGAGCTACTGTACTGTATTGTACTGCAAAGTTAGTGGCTTGTCAATGCTCATGTCTTAGTACTCTATTGTGATTGTTTAACTACCCATGCTGTATTGTGTACTGAACTGTATATGAGTGCAAACCTCCCAGTGCTGTTACTCCCCATCAATGCCAACACTTGCTGAGTACATACAATAGTAGCTACACTATGTATGATACTACAATATTGTACTGAATCATTACTGTGGTAGGTGGGGGCGCTCACCATCCACTCACTCAACGTAGTGCTGCTTTGGGTGTCTGCCCTTTAATCTCTTCCTTCCTTTCTTTTCTGTCTTTCTTTCCTTTGTTCTTTCCTCTTCCTTCTGCCTGTGGATGACTTTACACTCCCTCTTCTATCTTTCTTTCCTTCATTCTTTCCTCCTCCTTCTGCCTATGGGTGACTCTACACTGAGTGACAAGTCAAACAGTTTCCTGAACACCAGGAAACCATTCACTACACTGGGTGGTAACCACATAACCAATTTATGACACCTGGTGGTTTAGTGGGTAATTAAGACACTCCAGTCAGATTGAGACTGTGTAGGTGTATATCCAAGGGATGGTTGAGGTTTATTGCTCATGTAATGCCACTCAGGGATGAGTGAGGCTGGTCACTCTCATCTTAACCCGCCCCGTCCCGACGACGTATGGGTACGTCACCACGATTTGCATTTGCCAGTCCCGGCGACGTACCAGTACGTCGTGCAATTGCAAGGTCGCTAATTTGCACAATTTTCAATTTTCGCACGTGATTTTTCGTATGTATACACGGGACACCTTCCTCTATTCCTGTACAAGATACCAAGCAAGGACAATGCCTTACACTGCATAACCTCCCCCCTCCCCCCCTCACGACATTGTCTTGGCAAAGGACCTGTTACCAGTGACCTGGCTAGTAAAGTTATTCAGGGCCAGAGTGATTCCCCAATCGATGACAATGTGGAGGACAATGTTTACATAGCATTAGAAGAAGAAACAGCCAGAAATAATGATCAGGTAGTGTGGCAAAAATAGGTCAGGTATGGTGATAAATTAGTGAGTGAAACAATGCTTATAATGCCTTTATTACTGCTTGAAAACCAATATACTGTCATACTACATATACATTCGTACCAAGTAAATAAATAAGTACCGTTTATGAGTGGATAAAATAGTTACCCTCCCATAGAACTCGTTTTCTTTGGTGCCAGCATGTTAGAAAACCCACTCAGGTAAGGAGGAACTCCTACCTGGATTGGGCACTTTAAACCTCAGGTGAGCGATTTCTCTATGAATTTTCGATGTTTCTCACCAAAAGCGAAGGTTTTAGCCAAAAAAAAAAATTTCGAAAATACCTCGGGACTGGGGGATGTCGGAGGTGCGGAAAGCCTCGGGACGTGACGGGTTAAATGTCAGGACCAACTTGCCTAGCTCCAGGCTCCTATGCTCCTCATGGGGGGGCAGCATAGGATTGGATGATGGATGGATGGATGATTGGATGGTATCATTACTGTATAGTTTTTACTGTATATGGTTGGCTTTTATCTTTTACTCATGGTAAAGTTTTTACGACAGAGGGCAGAGATGGACAAAAGCACAATATCCGGCTCGAAGCTGAATGTTGGGCCAGATATGCTATATCTGGCATTTCACATTTTTTAGTGTAGGGCTTGGCGGAATTAAAACATAAACTGAGAGTTTACTGTAATGTGTAAATATGGCAGTATGGAGTGTGACGTTAAGGTAAAACCATTTCAAGGCAGGAAACTATGGTACAAATTTAGTAGCCTCACTCCTATAATATAATGTTTCAATTTTCAAGTAAATGCCAAGGTATACTTAAAGGAGATGTGGAACCATATCTTTAGTGCATTTTCAAGTAAGAAGAGAATTCATCATGAAACAAAGAAAAGAGTTATACAGCTAAGGGATACAGGGACCAGGGACTCCCACAGTGGTTGATGATGATGTCCCAGTTTCATAAATGCCAAAACCAGCAGTTTCACTGGGGGATCTGTAACCATGTTCTTGATACTCTTTCATTTTCACATTACTGCATAAAGACAATACAGGCACAGGATTAACAATGCAACCGGTTAAGTAAAAGCCCATCGCTAGGCGGGGAATCGTATCTCAGGGTAGATTTAACAAGTACTGTGTAAATAGGGATCATTTTTTTTTGCCTTGGGTTTCCCTCCCCAGCCAAGTCCTAAAGCCATCTAAATGAGTCCAAAAACAAGTTTCTAGCTAACCTAAACCCCCAAATAGCTATAAAACAAGCTAAACTGAGCCTAAAAGCAGTTTATAACTCACCTGAACCCCAAAATAAAATCTGAAAATCATCAAATATGTCCGGAAAAAATCAAACTTAGTAATCTGTACCCTAAAATGACAATGTTCACCCCGCTTATGACTAAAACACATTAATCTAAGTCTAAAAACAGTTTATAGATCAACCTAAACATAATATTTATGTCTAAAATATCATCAAAATTGGAAAAAAAAAAACTAAACCTTTTGTGAAACCAGAGCTCAGCCAATGTTAGGTGGGGTAGGGTGGTGGTTCTGCTCCCATCGCTAACCTGGGGTATCACATATGGGAGTATCGTATCTCAGGGTCCGCATGTAGCTTTAAACTCTGAGAATGGCACGCACTCAGCTTTATGTTCATTGGGTTAGATTACAGTATTGTAGATGAGAGTTAGGTAAGGCTAGATCAGGGTAAGTTTGGTTTGATTAGGATAAAATACACTAAGTTATGTTAGGATGAATTACCATAGGTTAGATATGGAGTAGGCTGTAGCACCAGCTGATCAGGGTGGTACTCCTGAGGTGGATGGGAATGCTGGTGATGGGGAGAGCTGGAACTCCTGTTTCAATAACCATCAGAATATCCTAACCCTTCCCCTTTGTTGACCTTTTCACAGTATGACACTAACATGGAGAGTAGGCCAGCACACTCTCCCAAACATTTTCCTCTAACTATCTCATACACTACTCTACATGCACTTTACATACCACACAACGTACTCCATTGGGCTACATCACAGGGGTTGACACCAGCAAGGGCATGCACAATACTCTACATGCACTTTACATACCACACAATGTACTCCATTGGGCTACACCACAGGAGTTGACACCAGCAAGGGCATGCGGTCAGAAAACACTGCCCCCACTACCTTGTGGCAGACCTATTGGGGGGAGGCATGGCACGGGCTCGGGCAGCGTAGTTTTGGGGATCAGGGTGGGATGGGGTTTGGATCTGTGCTAGAGGGTACGAGGCATTGTGGTTACCAGGCTGCCGCTTCCGCCCATTTGAGAGGGGCCTGATCCAAAGAGTAGCACCCTGAGGCTCCCCTATCAGTGGGAGCATAATGGCAGGGCAGTTAGCCTACAGTGCCAAGGTGCAGGGGCCCTGCACCTGTTCTGGCAGGACACCCCGAGGCCATTGCCACAGCCACTGGTCACAGCTGAAGGACTATAGGTCCCAGGTCCCATGCCTGGACTTAGGACTGTGCAGGTGGGTGGGGCCTATGGTCTGTCTCTCCCACTGATTTTATCTTACAGTACCAACATGACAAAAAACAATGCACAAGCCTTAGGAAACTAAATCACCCAAGATCAGAGTGGCATCATGGACTGTGGGTAGTTTGAAGGGTAGAGCAGGGGAAGAAGCCGAGTTCATGAGTAGGAGGTGGGTGGATGCTGGCTGTGTACAGTAGGTTAGGTACAGAGGTGGATCATCCAGAATGATTCCCCAGAGGAATTGCAGATGTAAGCTAATTTGGCAGAAAAGTGCAGCTGGATATGGTGTGGGTGTGCTGATTAAGGAAAAATGGGTGGAATATGTCATGAATGTAATGAGAGTGAAAAAGGATTACAGTAACCGGTAGTGAAAATTTTGTTTGGTCGGCTGATAATTTCATCTATATCAGCATATGCTCCACAGGCTGACTTGGATGATGCAGAAAAAGACTGATCCTGGGATGACTTGATAGTGTAGCTATTAGGATAAGTAGCACGGGGGATGATGAGACTGAAGTTTTGGGAGGGGACTTCAATGGTCATGTGGGTGAAGCAGCTCAAGCATGTGAAGGGGTATGATACATGGGGGATGTGCATATGGTAACGTACAAGGAATGTGGAAGTGGAAAGGATACTCAAGTCTGGGGAGGCAATGAACATGCGTGTGTGCAACATGCATTTTAGGAAGTGAAAGAGTAGGTTGATTACAAACGAGTAGGAAACAGTAGCCAGATAGACTATTTCCTCATCAGGAGGGTTGACAGAAGGTTGCTGAGGGATGTTAATTTTACAGGGAGGAGTGTGTGCAGCACCACAAGAGGACCTAGGTTATGCAAGATGAGCAGAGTGATGGCTGAACAGGAAGACTGTTGACAGAAGTGTTAAAGAACATTGCACAGCTCTCAAGAACAATCCCCTGAGAGTTACTGGTACTGATTCAGTGTGTGGATAGACAAGAGGAACCCCAAGACATAAAGTAACATGGTGGTGGGATGAGGGTGTAGAAGCTGCAGTTAAGAGAAAAGAAGTGTTTTCTAGGAATGGGAAAGGGGTGGTACCATAATAAAGAGGAATACTTGACTCCCAAGCACAGGGCTAGAAAAGAGGTATAGCTACAAGACAAAATCTGAGCCTATGAGACTTTTACTGGATAACCTAAATAAGCTGAAAGGAAAAATGTGAGTTTTAAGGTAGCAAATTAGATGAAGAGGGAAAACCGGGATATCACAGGTGAGCAATGTGTGAAGAATGATGAAAGAAAGATAGTGGTGAACAGTGAGGATATTAGAGACGCCTGAAGACAGCATTATAATTGATTGCTCAATGAGAAGTTTGACTAGAACAAGGAAGGTCTGGAGTCAGTGGGTCCAGTGTTTGGCCCTTGGCCTTTGATTGATGCTGCTACTGCTAGCAGGGCAATAGGCAGGATGCAGTTGGGAAAGGCAGCAGGTGTGTCTTGACTGACTGATGAAGGTCTCAGGAGATATAAGAGTGGGTTAGTTGCTGATTTGAAAAAAATATGATTATATACTGGTATGACTTATGAGTGTGTTGTCCTAGATAACTGGCTGAAGAGTGTGACTGTAAATACTATATGCACAATGGGAAGGGTGACGTCCTGAAAGAGGAAATTATAAAGGCATAAACTTTAGGACCAGATAATGAAGGTAATGGATAGAGCCTTAGAGAGTATGATTACAGAAAGAGTGAATACTGATGATGCACTGTTTGGGTTTATGCAAGGCAAGGAGACCACTGATGCCATATTCTTTGCTAAACACTTTCAGGAAAAATAAATGGGACAGAAAGGGGATCTGTGCTTTGTTTTCTCTGACTTGGAGAAGGCCTTTGACAGTGTCCCTGAGGAGGTGGCCATGTGCGCAGCAAGTAAGCTTGGGATCGAGGAGTGGCTAGTTAGTTTTAGCTATGTATGTGAGTGCTCGCACCCAGGTAACAGTGAGTGGAGATTTGAGTGACAAGTTTTCTGTGAATGCTGGTGTGTGTCAGAGGTCAGTCTTCAGCCTCTTATTGTTTATTATGGTGCCTGAAGCTCTCTCATATGACTTCAGTGATGGACTCCCGTGGGAGATTTGTTTGCCAATGATTTGGTATTGACTACAGAGAATGAAAGAGAGGTGGAGGAAAGATTTAGGAAGTGAACAGATGGTATGGTGCACAATGGCTTGAGAGAAAATGCAGATAAAAATAAAGGTGATGGTATCTGGGGATGGTGATGGTACTGTCAAAGAAGAGGGAGAGTGGCCATGTGTGGCTTGCCACAAGTAGCTAATTTCATTTCATCCTTGTGATAAGTGGGTGCATAAGCGCTGTGGAGGAAGTTGAGAAACAGAAGAGAGAGTTACATGTAGAGAGGAAGAGAGAGGTGAAAAGATTAGTTAGAGAGAGTAAGAAGAGAGTGGATGAGGAATTTGGAAGGAATTTCAGTGTAAAGTGGAGGGAATGTAAGAAAATGTTCTGGAAAGAGGAAAGGAGAGTTAGACAGGGTGATAAAGAAGTAAGTTGGGGAATGAATGATAAAAATGGTATACTGCCAGTGGAGAAGGGGAGAAAAAGTGAGCAGATGGAGAGAACACTTTAAGGAACTGTTGAACTCAGAGAATGAAAGTACCGGTAATGTGAGTATAAGTGGCTGGGGAATGGATGGAAGGAGGAGGGAGGTGAGAAGAGAGGAAGGAATCAGTAGCATGAAATAGTTGAAGCAATGAAGAAAGTCATAATGGGGAAAGCCGAAGGAACTGATGGAGTGTGTGGTGAAATGCTGAAGCATGGGGGGAAGGATAGTAGTAGAATGGATATGGAAGATGTGCAGATTGGCCTGGGAGGAAGGTAAAGTCCCAGAGGATTGGAAGTCAAGCATAATTATTCCCCTGTGCAAAGGAAAAAGAGAAAAAGAAGTGTGTGGTAATCATAAGGGCATCTGTCTTCCTACTGTAACAGCAAAAGTATATGACAGGATACTTACCGGGTACTGAGTAAGTTAGGGAAATAACAGAGGAGTTAGCTGAAGAAGAAGAGGGAGGTTTTAGGAAGGGAAGAGGTTGTGTAGATCAGATATTCATTCTTAGGTCGTCAGCAGAAAAGTTTCTAGAAAAGGGAAAGAAGTTGTATGTGGCCTTCATGGATTTGTAGAAAGCATATGACAGGGTGGATAGACATGGAATGTGGAAAGGATCAAGGACATATGGAGTACCCGGTACCAGTAAATGGGAAGTTGCTGAATGCTGTGAAGAGTATGTATGAGGGTGCTAAGGCAGCAGTGTGAGTGGGTAGTGAACTGAGTGAACTTTTCAAAGTGAATGTTCGATTGAAACAGGGATGTGTCATGTCCCCATGGTTGTTCAATCTGTAGCCTATATGGATGGGGTCATAACAGAGATATAAGGTAAGGCAATGGATGTTCTAATAAGAGAGGGCAGTATTTGGAAACTTCCTGTACTGTGGTTTGCAGATGATAGTATATAGTTAACCCGCCCCATCCCGACGTTTTTGGACCTTTTTTTTTTTTGGCCTAAACATCCGCTTTTGGTGAGAAACATCGAAAATTCATAGAGAAATCGCTCACCTGAGGTTTAAAATACGCGATTTAGGTACAAATACTTCCTTACCTGACTGGGGTTTTTAACAGGCTGGCACCAAAGAAAACGAGTTCTATGGGAGGGTAACTATTTTATCCACTCATAAACAGTACCAGGTACGGTATTTATTTATTTACTTGGTACGAATTTATATGTAGTACAAGAGTATACTGGTTTTCAATCAGTAATATAGGCATTATAAGCATTGTTTCACTCACTAACTCATCACCATTCATGACCTTTTTTTTCCCACAACACCTGATCATCATTTCTGACTGTTCCTTCCTGTAATGCTATATAAACTTTGTCCTCCACACTGTCATCGATTGGGGAATCACTCTGGCCCTGAATGTCTTTATTGGCCAGGTCACTGATAACAGGTGAATTGCCGAGACAATGGTGTAATGCATTGTTCCTGCTTAGCATCTTGTAGAGGAATAGAGGAAGGTGTCCTGTGTATATGTGCCAAACATCACTCGCAAAATCACTCGCGAAAATTGAAAATTGTGCAAATTAGGGACCTTGCAATGTTGCCGCGTTAATTCACTTAGCAGGGATGGCGCAGGTTAAGTGAAGACAAAGGTTAACTGCAGGGCTTGGTGAATGAGTTTGGGAGTGTGTGTAAGAAATGGAATCTAAAGGTAAATGTAGGGGAAGAGTAAAGTTATGGGCTTTGAGAGACGTAAAGCCGTTGAACATACAGTGAAGCTGGATGATGAGGAAATGGAAAATGTGAGTGCATTTAAGTATTTGGGCAGTGTGATGAGTAAGGATAGATGTTCAGAGGGTGACGTGCTTGAAAGGGTACAACACCAAAGAAAAGTTGCTGGTTCTCTAAAAGCAGTGATAAGGAACAGGGAATTGAGCATGGAAGTAAAGTCACTGCATGACAGTACCGTATTGTGATACCAACTTTTTGGACCTTTTTGGAAGGGCACAAGTCAAGAGTGAGAGCAGTGGAAATGAGTTATCTGAGAACAGCATGTGGAGTTACATGGAGAGACAGACTAACAAATGAGGAAGCGAAGGAGGGCTGTGGTGTGGATGTAGATGTGACAGAAAGTGTTAGCTAGGAGAAATATAATGAGCTGGTTTGGATGGAGAGCAAGAAACTAACGAGGAGAGTGTATGCAAGTGAGGTGGAAGGGGGGGAGAGGGAGGGGGAGGTCAAGGAAGAGATGGATGGATGGAGAGGTACCGTACGTAATATGAGAGAGGGGGATGAGCTGGGAGCAAGACAGTGAAGTGGCACTGGACAGAGTGACATGGAGGCGATTTGTTTGTGGCCACCCCTTACAGGACTGAGGCATCTGGCAATAGACAGACAGAGGCAGATAACAGCTGTAGTGCTACTAGAGGTAGACTGTAAGATAATGTTGATTTCATGTGTGTGGCGTGTCAGGTAAAGCATGTTGGAGTTTGTCAGGTGTGAAAGGATTGATCTTGCTGGAAAGTCTCTGGAGTGCATTGAATTTTATTACAGTACCGTACTTGGGAAGACATGATATGCGCTGGAGGTGGGGCTGGAGCTACCTCTATGGTTAGAGTGAAGAGTGACTGGAAGAAGTTCAGAGAGCTATTGCCTCTCCTGACTTTCAGAGGGATCTCCCTCCATGCTAAGGGATTTTTTTATGCAGCATGTGTTATGAGTGTAATGCTGTATGGTGGTGACATCTGAACAGTAAAGGTGAAGGACATTCGTACACTCAAAACATATAGATATGGCAATGATTATGTGGATATGCAGTGTGTCGTTGAATGCGAGACTTAAGGGAGCTAGGTTTATGATGGAAAAGTTGAGAGGAAGGATGGGACTGGAATGTATTGGTGTAGTGATGAGGAGGGGTAGATTGAGATGGTCTGGGCATGTGAAGAGGATGGGGAATGACAACTGGATGCAGTGAGTGTGAATGTTGGGGGTGGAGTTGGGTAGTGGGAGGCAGACCGACCAAGGACAAGGTCACAGAGTGTGACTTCAGGGATAAGGGACTGAATAGGGAGGCTGCCAGAGACTAAGCAGTGTGGACAACTGCCATTAGGTGACCAAGGTTGACACATGCAAGCATGATGAAGCCTTTATAAATGAACAAATGAAAGGTTAAGTTTGGGTAATTAGGTCAGGTTAAGTTACGAAAATGTGGGTTAAGTAAAGATAATTTTCATAAAGTAAGGGTACCAGTATGCTAAGACTGGCTAAATCAGTACCGGTAGGTTAAGTTTGGATTATCTGAGTTAGGTTTGAATAAATCATTACCAATGACTCTGAATTAGTGCCAAAACAGCATTCAAAGATGGCAACTGTTAGTCTTTGGCATCCAAGTTGGTGGCTGTCTATCTTCAATGCCATTGTGACTGTAGGCAAAGACCACTTTTTAAACATGATTCACTACTTATTTTAGAAAACACAATAGAATTTAAAAATGCACTCTGAAACAACTAAAAAGCATGAAACTGGTAAATAATGAAAAAAAAAAAGGAAGAATAATGCAAAAGAAGGTGATCTCATGTCCTCTTGAAGATTACCGGTACTATCTATGCTAAAAAATAACCATTTCTAAGAGGCAGTCCTATGTAACCTTGGGGATTACCACCTACTATCAGGGTAACAGGTTTAAAAGCTTAAAGAATTGCGTTGCTTTGGAGTTTTTAATTACAGAACTCCATCAGTTTTATATGCAAATGATGCCTAATGGAACCTAACCCAATAAAAGTAACATTCTTCTTTGCCTACCACTGCAACCATAAATTAAGTTTAGACTCTTGGTGCATAAATTAACTTCCAGTGTGACTGAGCCATGTCAAAGCTTTCTTCCTGTTATCATCAGTGAATGTGACCTCTCCTAACTTTGTTATGCTTCAAAGACCAGGTAAGTTACTACAATTACCCCCTCCACCTCAGCAATGCCACTTAAAGTAACACTGGCCTAGTTTCTACTGCAACACAAAACAGCTACAGTAAATATTTCCTTTATTGCCATTTCCTACATTTTGGTGCTTTTTTCTTCCATTTGATAGTTTTTAGTTCACTCGAGTTTTGAGGCCTCACTTGTTGTGCAAATGAATACTAACCATTATACGACTGTGACAATCTCGGGCCTAATCTAAGTGTTTAACTAAACCTACCCTAACCTTGCTTAACTGTACCTAGTAAGTTAACCTAACCTAACCTAACCCAAGCCAACCCAGCCTAACCTAACCTAGCCCACCATCCAGTTGGGAAGTTGGGAAACGAAAACCACCTTTCAGTATGTTGTGCAAGATTCGGTAATACTCATTTGCACACACACACACACACACACACACACACATACTCACACACAAAAAAACACATAGCAACATGCATACACTATATGGCACACATCCACTGGGTATGGTAAAATTGCCAGCTAAAGAAACAGCAATGAAGGAAATAAATACCATAACTTCTTTTCAGTTCTTCCAATAACATTAGCTTTTAATTGTACGTCAATACCTTTTCATGAGAAATCCTGACTGACATCGTAAATACCCAGAACACCTCGACCACATAGCCATGTTTACCAAATTACCAGTGTTACCACCTGTCGTGACGCTACACGCAGCGCAACTCTGGACTCCCTAAATTTCGCTGAATTTGGAAATCCGCTAGATGACATGATCTTCTGACAGTCTATACATTTGTCATGGTCACCACACATAGTGAGATAATGTCATCTTCATGTCCCACACCTAAGTTACCTGAAGTTCTTATATCCGCTATTTGGTAGTCAATAGGCCTATTGCATCTGCATTTCAGTTGTAATAGGTGTGAATGTGGAGGCCGCAAGGTGCAAGAGGACAGCATGAAGGTGTTTTATTGGCCACAGTTGTAACATACGGGTGTGAGACTGGTGTGATATTAAAACAAAAACTCAAGCGCCGGTGTGGTAAAAATGCGGTTTCTCAGGTATGTGCGTGGAGTGCAAGGAGTCGATAAGATAGAAATTATACACTACTCAAAGCAATTAAGGGAACAAGATTTTGATTTGTGATATTTCCGAATCTATGCTTTGTTTGGGTCCAGAAATATGTTGTGAGCTGAGCTGTGATTGAGGAACCGAATACGTCTGTGTGGGTTGATTCCTTTCTCAGTATGTCAATAAAAATGGGAGTGTCACCCTACCCCTATATAAAGAGTGAAAATTTCATTTTTCATTGAGTAGAATTGGTCAAAATAAGCATCAACATGAGGTGTTTCTGGCTTTGGGCGATTTTGTTGTGTTTCCCTGTCATCACTGAGTGTGTGCGGCGGTATTTGTCCATAGTTGAGGCGGCTCGAGCATTACAGATGCTCAAGGAAGGACACGCCCAAAGAAGAGTTGCCCAAGGCCTTGGAGTGTCTCCTAGCGTCATCAACCGGCTATGGAGACGATACCAAGATGACGGGCTGTACACCAGAAGACCTGGGCAAGATCGCAGACGCATGACATCCGCAAGACAAGACCGCTACCTGCGAGTGCTGGCCACCCGGAATCGACAGAGTACTGCCCGGGCACTGCAAAACGACTTCCAACGGGCGACTGGGGTCCGTGTCTCAAACCAGACTGTGTGCAACCGGCTTCACGAGAACGGCCTTCGGGCTAGACAACCTGCTGTGGCCCCAGTTTTGACCCCAGCTCACCGAAGAGCACGTCTGCAGTTCGCCCGAGATCACGTACAGTGGCAGTTACGCCACTGGACCCCAGTACTGTTCTCAGATGAAAGCAGATTCAGAGTTTCGACCAACGACCGCCGTATCAGAGTGTGGAGACATGCTGGAGAGCGGTACGCACCGTGCAACATTGTGGAACATGACCGGTATGGTGGTGGTTCCGTAATGGTCTGGGGGGGCATATGCATTGAGGGACGCACAGACCTCGTTGTGCTGAATGGCGGTACCCTGACAGCTGCACGATATGTGGAACAGATACTGGACCCTGTGGTAAGGCCTTTTGCAGGAGCTGTGGGAGAGTAGTTCCTTTTGATGCAGGACAATGCTCGCCCTGACACTGCACGTGTCTCGATGAACTTCCTCCAGGTGCAAGGGATCGCCATAATGGAATGGCCAGCACGCTCACCAGACCTCAATCCCATCGAGCATGTCTGGGACATGCTGGGACGGGGGGTACATGCTCGCCAACCTCGGCCTGATAGCGTTCCAGCACTTACCGAGGCTTTGGTGGCAGAGTGGGGGAACATCCCCCAGGATGCCATACGACGCGTGATTCGGAGCATGACTCGTCGTTGTTGGGAGTGCATCCAGGCAAGAGGAGGTTACACTCATTATTAGATACTTCAGAACCAGTTTTTAAGACAATTCTGAGACATTCCGTGGCTGAGCCTATCTCTTGTTCATTTCTGTTTGGGGGGTTATCTGGTACTCGCTTGTTCCAACAATAAAGTTCTCGTTTTGATTCCTTGCAGAACATTGCCTTTCATTGCTAACATATTGGGGAATACCCATAAGCAATTCTGAACCTAAACAAAGCATAGATTCTGAAATATCACAAATCAAACTCTTGTTCCCTTAATTGTTCTGTAGAGATGTGGAGTAATGAATTCAATTGACACCGTCTTAACAGGTTTGGTACGTATTTCTCTGATTATTGGGAATTTAGAAGGAAGTTTTATCACACTGCAATGATGGTAAGATGATAATTATACAGTTTCTATTTTTACCTACATCTGTCAAATACATAAACAGTGTGGAAACTTTCTTAAGCGCGCAAAAAAAAAAAAAAAAAAAAAAAAAAATGTGTTAATACTGCTTTACGCAACAAAATTACTGCGTATTATAATAAACATTCTCTAGGTCACACACACACACACACACACACACACACACACACACACACACACCATTATATATTCAGTTTTTTATGCAAAGGTTTTTGTATAAATAAATGTACAGGAAATATTTTTATCCGACTTCCTCCTATCTACGAACTCCAAATCAGGCACCTCAGAAATACAGTAATGGAATCTTATTTTGGCTATTTTGTATTTATTTATTCATCCATCCATCCATCATCCAATCCTACATTGCCCCATGAGGAGCGTAGGAGCCCGGGGCTAGGCAGTTGGTCCCGACATTTAAGATGAGAGTGACCAGCCTCACTCATTCCTGAGTGGTATTACATGAGCAATCAAACCCAACCATCCTTTGGATATAAACCTTCACCGGCTCAATCCGATTGGAGCGCAATAATTGCCCACTAAAACTACCAGGTGCCAAAATCTGGTTATATGGTTACCACCCAGCGTAGTAAATGCTTTCCTGGTGTACAGGAAACCATTTGGCTTGTCACTCAGTGTAGAGTCACCCACAGGCTGAAGGAAGAGGAAAGAATGAAGGGAAGAAACGCAGAAGAGGAAGTGTAAAGTCACCCGTAGGCAGAAGGACGAGGAAAGAATGAAGGAAAAACAGAAGAGAATGGAAGGAAAGAAGGATGGAGAGGAAAGGGGAGACACTTGAGAGCAGCACTACATCGAGTGAGTGGATTATTTATTTCTTTATCACTAATTTTACTTTCTTTGGAAGGGATCACGTTTTGCAAGCTTTCAGTAGGGTTGCTTATTTCTGCTTTATAAAGGAGGAAAGTTCTCGAAATATATTTTATTTGGAAAGTCTACCTTCATATGTAAATTAATAATATAAATTGATTATATTTCTTGAGATTAATTTTACATATATTTTTCACTTGGAACAGCTCAAGTAACGAAGCTATTTAGCGCTGTATTAACCTAGCTGTCACGTCCCGAGGTTTTCCGCACCTCCGACATCCCCCAGTCCCGAGGTATTTTCGAAATTTTTTTTTTTGGCTAAAACCTTCGCTTTTGGTGAGAAACATCGAAAATTCATAGAGAAATCGCTCACCTGAGGTTTAAAGTGCCCAATCCAGGTAGGAGTTCCTCCTTACCTGAGTGGGTTTTCTAACATGCTGGCACCAAAGAAAACGAGTTCTATGGGAGGGTAACTATTTTATCCACTCATTAACGGTATTTATTTATTTACTTGGTACGAATGTATATGTAGTATGACAGTATATTGGTTTTCAAGCAGTAATAAAGGCATTATAAGCATTGTTTCACTCACTAACTAACCACCATACCTGACCTATTTTTGCCACACTACCTGATCATTATTTCTGGCTGTTTCTTCTTCTAATGCTATGTAAACATTGTCCTCCACATTGTCATCGATTGGGGAATCACTCTGGCCCTGAATAACTTTACTAGCCAGGTCACTGGTAACAGGTCCTTTGCCAAGACAATGTCGTGAGGGGGGGAGGGGGGAGGTTATGCAGTGTAAGGCATTGTCCCTGCTTGGTATCTTGTACAGGAATAGAGGAAGGTGTCCCGTGTATACATACGAAAAATCACGTGCAAAAATTGAAAATTGTGCAAATTAGGGACCTCGCAATTGCACGATGTACTGGTACGTCGCCGGGACTGGCAAATGCAAATCGTTGCAACGTACCCATACGTCGACGGGATGGGGCGGGTTAACGTCTGCCAAATAATCTGTCGTTCGAAGCCTTGGCACCAGGGTTGAAATTGTTTATCACCATTTTTAAGGAACCGAATCCTTTGAATCCGTCGGGGGGACTTTTATGCATGGTCGCGGAGAGTGTGGACGTGCTATTCATCTGCTCTCTCCTCTAACTTTGTAGGGCTACCTCACCGTTATTAGCTTTTTTTTTTTTTTTTTTTTTACTCTTCTGGTGACACAAGGTTAGCTACTTCCATGTTCCTCCCTTCCCTGTTAGTTTGGAACAGTAGGTGTCTGTTCCGATATACTGAGATTATCTTTGCTGCCCACGGAGGATCCCCCCCACTGATCGCTCTGGAGCGTGAATTAGCATGGTCGGGCCTCCTTGGAGTGGTCTGAGAGGGCAATTTCAGCCTTAGGTGTTTGGTCCCAAGCTGTTTGTCCCTTACTCGTCTTTTCTCCTTCTTCCCACTTCCTCCGTAGGGGGGGTGGTTACTATGTCGGACGCCCCTGTCGCCTCCCCCCCCTCAGGGGGGAGGTAGTCCTGACGAACCCCCAACTGTTGGACAGACTGACCGCACCCAGACTGAACAGCCCCAGACCCAGGTCCCGCTTGACATCTCTGTAAATAACACCTCGTTCGTGACCCTGCATGTCCTCGGTTCTACTCTCCTGGTTATCCTCAATCCTTCCATGATAAAGTAATTGATGCATGTGCTGGTGAGGTAGAATTTGTAAAAAAAAAAACTGCTAATGGAGGCCTCCTTATCAAAACTGTAAACTATGCCCAAGTTAAAGACTTGCTTAAACTGCATAAGTTCTACGAGCATGATGTCGCACCAAGGATCCCGCACTCCATGAATTTCTGCAAAGGTGTCATCACTTGCAGGGATCTCACGGTTATGGAAGAGGACGAGATCATACGGGAACTTGCGCAGCAGGACGTAACAGATACTCATTTCATCACTCGTTTCACGGAAGGCATAAGGATGATGACAGCTACGATCGTCTTGACTTTTGGAAAGTGTCTCTTCCCAGTAATGTCAAAGTGGGATACGAAATTGTCAATGTATGACCATATATTCCCTATCCCCTTTGCTGCTCCAGATGCCAGATTTATGGGCATAATGAAAAGTCTTGTCGGGCTTCCCAATCAGTCTGTGGCGAGCGTGCAACACAAGGTCTTGATGCTGAACATTGCACATCAGAGATTGTTAGTTGCTTTCACTGCAAGGGTACTCACTCCACTTCCGCTAGGGACTGTCCCACGTGGAAGGAGGAGAAAGAGGTCTGTACGGTGAAGGTGACTGAGGGCATTCACTCCCACACTGAATAGGTTCTATGCTTCAGCAGTGATGTCTCATCCCATGATGTGCACTGTGGAGATGCAGACTGATCTTGTGCTTGTTAATCAAGCCACTCACTTTACCCCAACCTCTACCTCTCAGCCTCCTGTACGATCCAACTCTCTAACTGACTTCCCTAAAGCTTCTTCATATTCACAGGCCGCTGCTACCTCTCAATCAGTCAAACCTAAATGGAAGTCTGACAAGACTGATAAGAATAACTTCACCATCCTTTCAAAGACACGTCCTCATGTTCTTCCTGCTCCTGGTCCAGCAAGGGAGAGAAGAGCTAGCTCTTCCTCGGGGGACTCTGGGAGCCTTGTCACTGATGAACATATGGAGGTTTTCCATTAGTAAGCACGGGGAAAGGTCCCCTGGTAGCTACTCGCCTGGTCGCAGGGGTCATAAAAAAAACTAAGCACACTGGCCACCTTCATAAATCTTAAACCATCACATTCACTGTGTTACAATGGAATTGTAGAACTCTTGGGAATAAATTATACAATATAGCAATCTTGCTATCTATACGCAGGCCAGACATTATTTCTTCACAGGAGACGCGCTTGGTGGATCACCCTGATCCTCCTCAGTTCAAAAAATTTACCACTCGCATGGAAGATATGATGGTCACAGAGTTGCCATATACACACACAAATCACACCCACAAACGGAAGTGATTCTAAATTCTACTCTGGAAGTTGTTGCGGGCAGAGTATAATTTAATAACACGTATCTGTTTATTTGCTCACTCTACTGTCCTCCACATGGCCTCATTGATAGTGATGCATTCAATTCACTATTTGAACATCTCCCGGGGAATAAGCTAGTGTTGGGTGATTTTAGTGCCCATCACTATTAGTGAGGCAGCTTGAGAATCGATGGTCTTGGGGAGCAAGTAGCCAACCTAATACTACAGTCCAAACTCTGTTTTCCGAATGATGGTAGAGCAACTCGTGTAGATGATCGTACTGGTAACTTTTCGACTATTGACTTGTCTCTGGCCTCCCCAGGTATACATCAAGATTTCTCGTGGGACCCTTATGACGATTCCTTGGGAAGTGATCATTTACCCATCTGTCTTATACACGCGACATTATTTCAGACCCTCCACCTCCAAAATTTAAGTATAAGAAAGCAGATTGGGGATCCTTCTCAAGGATCGCCAATTTAGATATATCTGGGGAGACCATAGATGTTAAAGTCGAAAATGTAACTAATTCCATAATACATGCAGCTGAGGCTGCTATTCCCAAGACTTCTATAGTTCATGCGAAGCATAGAGCACACTGGTGGACGTCGTATTGCTGACAAGCATTAAGGAAACACAATAGGAGATACAGGATTTTTTACAGTCAGCCTATGGAGGAAAATTTTATTGCATGCAAACGGGCATGGGCTGAGGCAAGAAGAACAATTAGAAGGGTGAAACGTGACTCCTGGCGGTCCTTTGTGTCCACGGTGAATCGATCAACTCCACTTACTAAAGTCTGGTCCACTATTTAAATATTAAATAATAAACTCCCAATCATCCCAGTGACCACCCTGCAGGTGAACAACACCATCTATGACGATCCCGTGGACATTGCTGACATCCTCACCAGGAGTTTTTCTCATGTAAGTAGCTCAACCAATTATGATCCGCATTTCCAACATCATAAACCTGCTGCTGAACTACAGATATTAGACTTTGCCACAGAAGACGTAGACTCCCCGTACAACCAAGAGTTTATGCTAGATGAACTGTTCCTTGCCCTTAAATCCTGTAAAGACACCAGCCCTGGACCAGATATCATCACGTATGGTATGATCCAGCATCTTAAGACAACCTGATTAAGATGTTAGCATTATACAATGAGATTTGGACGTCTCAAACGTTCCCAAACTCTTGGCACTTTGCGCACATCATACTTATACCCAAAGAGGCTGGTTGTCTGATGAATCCCACTTCATTTCAGCCTATTGTGTTGACTTCTTGTCTATGTAAGGTCATGGAATGAATGGTTAACAATAGGCTTCTTTTTGTTTTAGAGTAGAAGAATTTGTTAAATGATAAAAAAATGTGGCTTCCGTAATTACAGAAGTTCACTAGATCATTTAATGAATTTGGAGCATTGTATTATGGAGGCATTTGCCAATAAAGAATTCATGATAGGGGTGTTCTTGGACATCCATAAAGTCTATGACATGACATGGCGACCTGGTATACTAATGAAGGTCTATACTTATGGTTTAAGAGGAAATTTGCCTGTTTTTATTTCAAATTTCTTAAAGGACAGGACTTTCTCTGTCAGATTGCCTTGTAACGTAACATCGGATATATTTATCCAGGAAAACGGGGTGCCACGGGGAAGTGTGCTTAGTCCCACTTTAGTTAGTGTTGTGATCAATGATATTCTGTCATCAGCTCCCATCCTGAGGAATCTTAAATACTCACTCCATGCCGATAATTATGCAATATGGTACTCCTCGCGTAATGCAAAATTTTCGGCTGGGCGGATTCAAGCATCCCTTGATCCCGTTCACCAATGGGCCTTGCAGTGGGGACTTAAGTTTTCCGTCTCTAAGTGTGCCGTTGCAGTTTTCACTAATCGTAATTTCCCCAATTGAGATTATTTTTGGATAATCAAGCTGTACATTTTCAAAATTCTGTAAAGTTTTTGGGCCTCCGCTTTGATAACAGATTGAATTTTAAACTGCATATTAATAATCTGCTTGCTCGTTGTGATAAACCATTAAATGTCCTCAAGTTCCTTCTAGAGAAGGGAAAGAAGTTGTATGCGGCTTTCATGGATTTGGAGAAAGCATATGACAGGGTGGATAGACAAGGATTGTGGAAAGTGTTAAGAATATATGGAGTAGATGGGAAGTTGTTGAATGCTGTGAAGAGTATGTACGATGGTGCGAAGGCTGCAGTGCGTGTGGATGGTGAACTAAGTGAATTTTTCTCTTTGAAAGTTGGTTTGAAACAGGGATGTGTCATGTCTCCATGGTTGTTCAATCTGTACATGGATGGGGTAATAAAAGAGATACAAGGTAGGGTAGTGGATGTTGGAGTGGCCCTGGTGAGAGAGGATAGTGTTTGGAAACTCCCTGTACTGTTGTTTGCAGATGATACTGTGTTGTTGAGTGAAGACGAAGGGGAGCTGCAAGGCTTGGTGGATGAGTTTGAGAGAGTGTGTAAGAAACGGAACCTAAAGGTGAATGTAGGGAAGAGTAAAGTGATGGTCTTTGAGAGAGGTGAAGTTAGTGAATGTACAGCGAGGTTAGATGGTGAGGAATTGGAAAATGTGAGTACGTTTAAGTATTTGGGTAGTGTGATGAGTAAGGATGGAGGTTTGGAGGGTGAAGTGCTTGAAAGGGTACAGCAGGGAAGAAAGGTTGCTGGTTCCTTGAAAGCAGTGATAAGAAACAGGGAAGTGAGCATGGAAGTGAAAAAGTTACTACATGACAGTATTGTGATACCAACTCTAACGTACGGAAGTGAAGCTTGGACATTGTTGGAAGGACACAAGTCAAGAGTGAGAGCAGTGGAAATGAGTTATTTAAGAGGAGCCTGTGGAGTCACGTGGAGAGACAGGCTGACGAATGAGGATATAAAGGAGCGTTGTGGTGTGGATGTGGATGTGATAGGAAGCGTTATGAGGAACACACTGAGGTGGTTTGGCCATGTGGAGAGGATGGAGGGTGAGAGACTGACGAAGAGAGTGTATGTGAGTGAGGTGGAGGGGGGAAGAGGGAGGGGGAGGCCGAGGATGAGATGGAGGGATGGGGTGGAGAGGTATATGAGAGAGGGGGGTGTGAGTTGGGAGCAGGGCAGTGAAATGGCGGGGGACAGGGCGACTTGGAGGCGATTTGTTTGTGGCCACCCCAAACGGGATTGAGGCGTCTGGCAATAGATAGATAGATAGAAGTTCCTAGCTGGTACCACATGGGGTGCCGATAGAAAATCTTTATTTATGGTTTATAAGTCCCTTCAATCGAAGCTAGACTATGGTGCACAGGTCTATGGCTCGGCATCTGATGCCATGCTGAAAAGATTGGATGTGTTGCAGAATAACTGTTTGCGAATGTGTCTCGGAGCCGTCCGGTGTACCTATGTAGCTCGTATGGAAGTGGAAGCTAACGTGCCTCCCCTCCATATTCGCCGTGACCATCTGGCCTTGTCCTATGAACTAAGAACATATAGGAAAAGTAATATCAGCAATGTGGCCTGTACCCCCCTACGTCAATACTACCATCTTCTGCGGGGGATGGGTTGGCCACTTGCCGTTCGCCTCCGCTTACAAACTCAGGAGCCTGGTGTGGACCTCAGTAACTTTGACAAGTTGATGAATAAAAATATAGCTCCTTGGGAGCCACCCGGCTTCGCTGTTGATGTGTCGTGGCTCCCAGCACCAAAGACCAAGGTGCCAGAGGCAGAAGTCCACCACTTGTTTTGTAACATCATCGTTCATCACTTGGGGTCCCACCAATTGTACACCGATGGCTTCAAGTCGAGTGAATGTGTGGCTGCTAGTGTGTGGTCGACTGAATGTGCCCTCATAGGTATCGGTTGACGACTCACACATCTGTGTTTACCTTCGAACTCTTTGCTATTGACAAAGCCATAGACTGTGCTCTCACTTCTCGACATGACTCATTTGTCATATTTTCAGACTGAAAATCAGCCCTACAGGCAATTGCTTCTTGTACTACGGACTCTAATGAGATCCAGGGCCACATTATTAATAAATTGCATTCGTGTGACAAGTCCTTCACGCTGATCAGGGTGCCTGGGCATTGTCAGATTTACGGCAATGAGCAGACCGACTTACTTGCAAAGTCGGCCGTAGAGCTCGAGGAGACTTGGGACGTTCCTCGTGATCTACGGTCGTCTCTCTCTCGGAAATATATCAATAAAATCTTCTGTGGCAAGGTCAGTGGAACTTGTAACCCATACCTGGGCGACTGGGATACTGCCAACCGTCCCAGTCGCCTTGAGGAAAAAGTATTGGAGAGATTACGGCTCAATGCCACCATGATAACACGTGAAACCGCATATTGAAAGATGCTTCCCACTGGACTGTGACATCTGTGATGCGGTGTTATGTATCAGTCATATCATCCTGCCCTGTCGGCGATTTATTCGTGAACGTGCTTCACTTAAGGCCCTCTCCCACTTCGGCGAAAATGTGGAAGATAAAGTCACGATGTGTCAAAAATCCCTAATCGTGGGTATTCGTCATCAAAATCTTGTCAATTCGTGGCATGGCGCCGATACGTCGCACGAGGTGGAAATTTGTCGTGGGGGACCACAACGTTTTCATGCTGCATGAAAACGTCGTGGCCCTCCACGATTTTGTAAAATTTCGCAGATTAGTTGTAAACAACAAGGCGACGCCTCGGCGACATCGGCGATTACCCTGCGTATAAACCGCGTATGATCGCCGACATCGGCGAGGCATCGGCGGTGAAAAAAAACGTTGAGATGTCATACGGTCATACGGCGAAGCGTCGGCAATGTATCGGCGATGCATCGGTGAGGTTAATACGACATAGCCTACGTAAACCGTACGATATGTACCGGGTTGTGCGACAGTAATATTTCATCTTATGAATGTCGGTGATATATCGCCGACATTTCGTGGATGAACCGTCGATTAATCGCCTTAAATACGCCGATGACGGCGAGGCACCTGCGATGGCCTCGGCGTTTTGTCTGCGAGGTGCGTGCGATGCATTCGCCGACACATCGACGATACATCGTCGACAGCACGCCGCCGTTGTACCTTTATCGCCATTGAGTCGCCATAAAAAAAACCGTTAAAATTTGAATTTAGAATAATGCTTGTGCATTACGCCGACATATCAGCGATATGTCGGCTACTAGTCGCCAGTTATATCGTATACTCCTCCGAGGTTTCGGCGTTTTGTCGTACTGGTGTCGCAGGTATTACGCCGACACCACGATTCTTGGTCAGAATCGTCGACACATCACCGACTTCAGCCACGATTTTCATCGTGGCTTCATCGTGCCTATTTACGCCGAAGTAGGAGAGGGCCTTCATAATTTATTGTGGCGCAGCAGACGTCCCCTTCACCCTTTCCACCATCCTGGGTGATGAAGACATTGTTATGACTGATAAATTGATGGCTTTCTTGAGAGACCTCATTGATCAGAGTGATGTGACTGTTTTACTTTATGGTTTTGGTTTTTATCGACTGTAAATATGTATATATTGTACTATTAATTAGGTATGACAGTTGAGATATTTGAAATAGTTCCTGTTTACGACTGATCTACTTCTAATATAGATGCCCCCTACATTAAGCCCCGTTCCTCGCCTGACAGTCACCAGCTGATGAGTGCAAGTGTGCAATGTGGAAAGGTATTGGGCATTTTCAGTCGATGGTGGTCTGTTGGGCGAGGTTCTTCACTTTTTTTACTTATTATGTAAATACATTGAACCATCTTGATTAAGTTGTCCTAAGTAGGGCCGACAGCTGACGTATATGGAAATGTTGCTGACTCATCTGGTTCCCTTTCATATTGATGTCCACCTATATTAGGTTGTGCCTTGACTGACAGTCACCAGGTGATGAGTGCAGGTGTGTAATGTGGAAAGGTATTACATATCTGCAGTTGATGGTGTTCTCTTGTTCGGGGTATCTTTACCAGTAGTGTAGGTTTAGCTATTTGTATCTTTAGGCTTTAGCATAGGTTAGTAATTTGTCTGTTAGGTTATTAGTTTTAGGGTTTCTAGAGTAGATTTACTTTTCTCATAAATAATGTCACTAAAAAAGATAAAAATATATAAAAAATTAATAAAACTTAAAGATGAAAAATAAAAAAATATTATATATATATATATATATATATATATATATATATATATATATATATATATACTGTAGCTCAGTCGGTAGAGAGGTGGCTTTAGCTCAGTCGGTAGAGAGGTGGCTTGCAGTCCTAACGGACCCTGGTTCAAATCCTCGCTGGAGCAGGTAACAGTGTATGGATTTGAATTTCATACTAGCAGACTTTACCGATCTATCAGAAGACCCGCCGACATGTCGTAAAAATACCCCCGCTAATACCAATACAGCAGTCCTGTATGAGACAGCCCTAGCATGTATTCAATATGGATGGTGGGTGTTAGCGCCGAAGTGGCGACATGTAGAGGTGTATAGTATGTAGGAGGACTACTGGGCCTTGGAAGCAGGCTGTGAAGCCTATGCCCAGAGTCAGGCACATAAATATATATATAATGTTTGTATATGTATGTATATATTGTATGTGTCCATGTATATATATAAATATAGCTGCCTTAATGACCTGGGGTGTCGGCCTCAATGGTCGATAGGCAAAAAAAAAAAAAAAAAAAAAAAAAAAAAACAGCTACGGAGGACGGCGGCGAGGTTGGACGTGTTGAGTGAGAGAATCCAAAACTATGACCGAAGGTAAGAGTGTTTGACTCGGAAGATCGCTCTCAGCGATATAAAATCGTTTGGCATTAGCTGGAGAAAATTATTTTTCGTGCTTTGTGAGGGGTTAATGATGGTAGTATTAAGTCATTCAGGACCACTTGAATCACTCTCACCTGAATATAAGTTTATCGTTTGCTGTAATCTCTTACCTGGAACGTCTGTCATCTAAACTGATAATTACTGAGATTCTTGCTTATCTATTCATTACGACAAGTACTATTGGGGTCAAGAATTCTTACACACCTCCGATTTGCCTCAGCCAGATTTCATCTGGTAACACTGACTCCCCCTCTTCCTCCCCCTCCCTCCCTCTCTCTCTCTCTCTCTCTCTCTCCCTCTCTTTCCCCATTCCTCCTCTCCATTTACTCCCCCTCCCTCTCTCGTTCTTCCTTCCTCGCTGCCCTTATTCTCTGTTCACAGCGCTCTGTGTGTGTGTGTGTGTGTGTGTGTGTGTGTTATCATATGCTATGACTCAAATAGAGAAGTGGCAGTGCTTAGGATTCTTTATACCTTTTTTTTTCCATTCATACAGAAAGCTTTCGTTTTCCCTGCATTTCTGAGTCGATTCATGGCCAATTGTTATTTTTTTTCAGTACTCTTCAGGGTTTATTTTCCAATATTACATACACACACCCCTGTGGGCAGGTTGTGGAGAAAAGAAGGAAACGAAGATGTTTTCCTTTGTTAATGGAATGTTATTTCCCGAAAACATTATAATATTTACTATATAGATGCTCTGGTAACAGCCTATTAGTAAAAACCGAAGATCTTTCAACATATTGGTAACCCAGTAGCGAAATTTGTTTTTTCGAAACTTATAAATTATTCCATAGATTATGCAGTGTGCAGAGAAGAGTTTGTATTGGATCGTTCCACCTCGCAGTTAAGGATAACTTTCTTCCCTCTGTCAGAGACAGGGGACAGGTCTAAAACTAAACATTTCTGTCATTTCTTCCCTTTAGTTTCCGTTCGGTCTCAATGTGTTGCTGGAGGTTTTACCATGTCCCGTTTAGCGCTGGCCTTCACTCATTAACTATAATACACCTGGGCCCCGTATTTCTCTTTGGGCTTCAGGTCGTAGTTTTAAATTAGAGGTTGTGGATACTTCACATGTTTTTGACCCCTTAACCCGCCCCGTCCCGACGACGTATGGGTACGTCACCACGATTTGCATTTGCCAGTCCCGGCGACGTACCAGTACGTCGTGCAATTGCAAGGTACCTAATTTGCACAATTTTCAATTTTCGCACGTGATTTTTCGTATGTATACACGGGACACCTTCCTCTATTCCTGTACAAGATACCAAGCAGGGACAATGCCTTACACTGCATAACCTCCCCCCTCCCCCCCTCACACCATTGTCTTGGCAAAGGACCTGTTACCAGTGACCTGGCTAGTAAAGTTATTCAGGGCCAGAGTGATTCCCCAATCGATGACAATGTGGAGGACAATGTTTACATAGCATTAGAAGAAGAAACAGCCAGAAATAATGATCAGGTAGTGTGGCAAAAATAGGTCAGGTATGGTGATTAGTTAGTGAGTGAAACAATGCTTATAATGCCTTTATTACTGCTTGAAAACCAATATACTGTCATACTACATATACATTCGTACCAAGTAAATAAATAAATACCGTTTATGAGTGGATAAAATAGTTACCCTCCCATAGAACTCGTTTTCTTTGGTGCCAGCATGTTAGAAAACCCACTCAGGTAAGGAGGAACTCCTACCTGGATTGGGCACTTTAAACCTCAGGTGAGCGATTTCTCTATGAATTTTCGATGTTTCTCACCAAAAGCGAAGGTTTTAGCCAAAAAAAAAAAAATCGAAAATACCTCGGGACTGGGGGATGTCGGAGGTGCGGAAAACCTCGGGACGTGACGGGTTAAACCGTAAAATTGCAATGCTGTCCCAAATATTTTACAGACTTTCCTTGTATAATATTTATAAATGCCTTCTGTTGCTCCGTAGCATACTAGATTTGCTGTAAACGTTATTCTTACTTTTATAGCAAGTTTTTCCTTTTTCACACTATTTCCAAAATGTTTCCAAACATCATCTATTAATTTCTTCATCAGTCACAAATGTGAAACAGTTATAAAATCTATACGTAGGATATTAGGTGTTATACAGTATATGCACGATACGTTTATTGCAGATACACATATTTTGCTCTGCAGAACACACACACACACACACACACACACACACACACAAAGGACCATTAACGTAGGAATCCGTTCACAATATAAATGTTTACAGGGAATACAAAAACATTAATAATGAGTCCATCCCCCATTGTTCGTGTCACTTCCTGCAACCTATCACGGACAGAGGCGACAAGTTTTTATGTGTGGTTTTGCTTTTTTCTAAACCGTTCCCACTCTGTCATGGTGTGCTGTAGGAGCTGCTGGGGTGTTCTCTCCTGAGCTGGCTCCCACAAATTCACGATAGCACCCCAGCAGTTCTCAATGGGGTTGAGGTCTGGGCTGTGGGCTGGCCAGTTCAGCACTTCTATCTGAGGGTGCTCTGCAAACCATTGTCTCAACATCCGTGCTGTATGAACTGGGCAATTGTCCTGAAAAGTAGCGACACATGTTATCGGCCATTGACATTGTGTCCGTAATATTACTACTCCGAATAATTTATTCATATTCATAAAAATCATTCTTTGCAATACCGTATATAGCTTACGCTTCTATAAAATGTTGTTGTTGTAAAAAATATGCATTATATTAATTCTGAGTAGTGCACACATAGATATGCACTACTTTAGCGGATTGATTGAATACGTCTATGTTCACAAAGACCTAGCACCAAAATCAGTACGGCCGTAAGGTTGTTATAAGCAACGCAGAGGAGATAGATAGGAGGGACATTAAGTATACGAATGAGAGGGACAGATGAAACTGGCTTAATTAAAAAAAAAAAAAAAAACGAAGCCTGCGATAGTAACAAAGACCTTATAGCGCCAGGGAGAAAGAACCAAGAGGGACAGCAAAGCACGAAGAATAAGGGAAAGGAGGGACCAGTTTAAGAACTGAAAGTGGTCGACTCAGGTCCGAAAGGAACTACTTACTTTATGGATACTCACCTGCATAAATATCATTTGTTCTTCAGGTAGAGCCATGGCACGAACGGTGGGCAGCATAACTTCATCTAAAATTTCAACATTTTTCAGCAGTGAAGCGACCGTCAATGTGTGCCAGTTCTCCTATCCCGAACAAATGAATCCACCCCCAGGTGTTACAAGTAACATGTCCACTCCTGGCTTCTTCAGTGATGTTTTGACTCGTATATCTTGTGTCATTTCGTCTCCAGCAATGCAGGCGGCCGTGCGTGGTTGATAGGAATGTCTTTTCATCTGAAAATATCACTCTGCCCCCAAACTGTAATCCTTCTTGTGCATATTGTTGAGCAAATTGTAGCCGGTTGAGACGGTGTCGCTGCTCTAGTTTCCCTTTCACTGTGATGCACGCATGCCTCATGGAAACGCCTTCGCACAGTTAGACTCGAAACTTGTAATTGTAAGGTATCACGGACTGCAACAGAATTTGTGAGTGGATTCCTCGTAACTTCGTTTACAATTATCTGATCGCCCGCTGCAGTGGTCTTCCTTGGTCCTCCACTTCTAGGATGGTCACCCAGATCACCGTCTTCCTCCCACCTCTTGCACCATTTGTAAAACGTATTTCTCGTCACTCCAAGTTCATGTGCGATCGCTGTAATTGATGCACCTCCTTCTCGCATACCAACTATTCGTCCTCTCAATATTATTTTGGCAGTGAAGGTATCCATGTTTATAACACTGGCCTCGGACAGAGACGGTCAGAGAGACACGGCAGGCAGGCGAGGACTGAGTACGAATAAATGAATGACTTTGTTGTCGACTATGTTTGCCTGCACGAATATCTCGAAACACTACAGCTGACCAGAAGCGTTAATAATCTATCTATCTGTCTATTGCCAGACCCCATAATCCCATAAGGGGTGGCCATTAGACTTTGAGTTATTTGTTTTACGAGGAGGGACACTAACCCTCCACCAACCCACTTGTTGACACGCAGAGAGCACGTATGAGTTGGTTATATGGTTACCACTCAGCGTTGTAAATGGTTTCTTGGCTTACAGGAAACCATTAGAATTGTCACTCAATGTAAAGTCACCTGTAAAGGAAAGAAAAGCAATAAGAAGTGACAGGAAAGATGGGAGAATGCCGCCGTTAATACCCCTACGTATTAAACTAAGGTGATAGGGATAGATAAGAAGGGAAATACACATCCATAAGATGATAAACTCGATAAGACGAAGATAGCAGGTTATAATATGACGTTCGAATTGGCGGAGATTACTGTATCTGAGACCGATGTTATTAAAACCCCTTCTAGAATAAACGATTCTGTGCTAGCTTTCTCGAAGTTCAAAGAAACTAGTGCTTACCAGTGTCTAAAATATGAACAGTAACCTGGGTAGTATTATTGAAACAATTATATATATATATATATATATATATATATATATATATATATATATATATATATATATATATATATATATATATATATATATATATATATATATATATATATATATATATATATATATATATATATATATATATATATATATATATATATATATATATATATATATATATATATATATATATTCGCAAACTAACCACAGGAGAAATGAAAGGAGCGACAGTGAGTACTTTCGTATATTACATCTTCAGACAGAGTGAGACAGAAACGTAAAGGGTAGAGGTCTTTTATGCACACACGCAGCAGGTAGTGGCACACAGAACAATGGGTGACCTGAATTTTTACCTGCGGCGTAACTTATGGTCATCTGCAGCAGGGAGTGGAACACAACAAAGGATGACCTGAATCTAAAAATGCACGTAACAATGGAGGAGGGAGTAGGAGGGGAGGAAAGGGGAGTGGGGAGGAGGGGGAAGGGAGAGGGGAGGAGGGGAAGGGGAAGGGGAGAGGGGGGAGGGAGGAGGGGATAAATACTGCTGCTTAACTTAAGACCTAGAGGATTAATGCTTGGTGTGTCCCACACAGGTGTGACTACACCACCAGGAGATGACAGGGAACAATCACGTGTTAGTCTGGGGGATACTGCTTTAAAATTAATTCAGTTAACAATTTATGACACTTAAAATGACCATAGCTCATGTTTACATTCTTTTCATATGTGCCAGAAATTAGACAAGATTCTATTACATTTCTTTCATCTAAGCTTTTTGATCTTGCTAAAATCTTGGAGCCTGTCCAGTCGATATGGTGATCACTGGATGCTTTGTGCTGAAATAAACCACTACCCTGTTGGGCTGTCCTTACACTGTATTTATGTTGTGAGATTCTAGTTTCCAAATCTTTTTCAGATTGTCCTATGTAAAATTTGTTACAGCTTTTACACAGGATTTTGCAAACAAATCCTGAATTACTGAAAGGGCTGTTCTTGATGAGGGTTTTTTTGATGGTGTTCTCATATTTTAATACTACTTGTACATTGAGTTTCCTCAGTATGTGAACAACATCAAGAAAATTTTCATGGAAGGGGAGGACAAGGGTTTTTTTTTAATGTTCTGGCGATCTGGCTTATTAGTTTTCCCTTCAAGGAATCGTTTCTTGGCTGTATTGTGGCACTGGGTTAGTATGCTTTATGGATATTTTAGCTTCTTTCCAATACTTTGAATCATTTTTAGTTCATCATCTAAAAATTCTTGGCTTGAAATTCTATATGATCTTAGGTACATGGATATGAACACAGATCTTTTTACATTAATATGATGGTTTGAATAGTAATGAACATATGACATAGTATTTGTAGGTTTTCTGTATGCCTTAGTCTTCAAAACATTTTGGTCCCTGATAACTATTACATCCAAAAATGGCAATTCATTATCCATTTCCATCTCATGAGTAAACTTAATCGATGGAACTAACGAATTTAATTGCAGGAGAAATTCATCAATGGGAAGACTGTTAGGCCAGAAGCACAGGATATCATCAACGTATCGGAGTCAAACTATGTTTTACTTCTTTATGGAGGTCAGTAAATGTTTGTCAAAGTATCCCATGTAAATAATTGCCAGAACTGGGGAGAGGGGATTATCCATGGTCTTACCAAATTTTTGTGTGTAAAATTTACTTTCAAAGGTAAAAGAATAGTTCACAATGCACAATTTAATTAGCTTGATAATGTTTTCAGAGGGAATACCATCAGTGGTACTACCCAGAATGCCTGGCAGGAAAGTTAAAACATCATCAACAGGGACATTTGTGAATAATGATTCAACATCAAAGCTGACTAATTTGTAGGGGTACATGACATTTAGAGATTTTAACTTTCTTACCAAATCCTCATTGTTTTGTACAAATGAATCAGAGATACTGTAGTGCCTACAACAGGGGACAACAGTGTTACAAGCCACTTGGAGAGCTTGTATGTCGTTCGTAGAGCCTACATAGCTTACAATTGGCCTGATGGGGTTGTTTGGTTTGTGAGTTTTAATCAAGCCATACATATATGATGCAGATGGATTTTGCACCGAGAACTGTTTGATCAAGTCATCCCTTCCTCTTAGCAAAGTCTTGATTTCTTTATGGAATTTTCTACTTTGTTTTTCAGTTGGATCACTTTTTAGTTCACTGTAGGTGTTGGTGTCAGGCAACAGTTCACTCACTTTTTCCTTGTAGTCACATTTGTTCATGACTACTACAGCGCTGCTTTTATCAGCTGTAGTTATATGCAGGGAGTCACCTTTCTTCAATTTGTCCAAGGCATTCACAAATCTTTTAGGGGCAGAGTTGTTATTTTTCTTAAGCATTGCCCCATATAAAATGCCACGAATAATTTCACTATTTTCACTTGATTGTTTTTCCATTTGAAACAAGGACTTTCCAACCTGCACTGGGTTTATCTTCTTGCCATAAGAAAACGATAAACCATAACCTAGGGCACATAAGGTATCCCGATCTTATTCTTTAGATGACAGGTTTATGACGCAATCTGGATTCATATGTACAGTATGTTCCAATAGCTGTTTTCGATCAGTCCATTTAATTTCTGTTCATGTTTACGATTCACACTAGTAGTTTCATTGGTGAGAACTTGATAACAGTGAGAGAAAACTATGTGTTGATTTTCCTGTGTTATTATGTTTCTAATACACTGTTGCTTGGTGTCCGAAATTTTAAATTTGCTGTTTGTTTCTTCTCTGGTTTTGGCACTGGATCTTGTCAGGGTAAGCTTCTCGCAATCTCCAAATGGCTGTTCGTCCACGTTGATGAGTCGATCCGGCAGAAGAGACTTAGGTATTACTTGCTCCTCTAGACACCTCTTGAGGAACTGCAACCTCTGCTTTGCTCGGTGTGCACGTAATAATGAAGAAATTATTACGTGCACACCGAGCAAAGCAGAGGTTGCAGTTCCTTAAGAGGTGTCTAGAGGAGCAAGTAATACCTAAGTCTCTTCTGCCGGATCGACTCATCAACGTGGACGAACAGCCATTTGGAGATTACGAGAAGCTTACCCTGACAAGATCCAGTGCCAAAACCAGAGAAGAAACAAACAGTAAATTTAAAATTTCGGACACCAAGCAACAGTGTATTAGAAACATAATAACACAGGAAAATCAACACATAGTTTTCTCTCACTGTTATCAAGTTCTCACCAATGAAACTACTAGTGTGAATCGTAAACATGAACAGAAATTAAATGGACTGATCGAAAACAGCTATTGGAACATACTGTACATATGAATCCAGATTGCGTCATAAACCTGTCATCTAAAGAATAAGATCGGGATACCTTATGTGCCCTAGGTTATGGTTTATCGTTTTCTTATGGCAAGAAGATAAACCCAGTGCAGGTTGGAAAGTCCTTGTTTCAAATGGAAAAACAATCAAGTTGAAAATAGTGAAATTATTCATGGCATTTTATATGGGGCAATGCTTAAGAAAAATAACAACTCTGCCCCTAAAAGATTTGTGAATGCCTTGGACAAATTGAAGAAAGATGACTCCCTGCATATAACTACAACTGATAAAAGCAGGGCTGTAGTAGTCATGAACAAATGTGACTACAAGGAAAAAGTGAGTGAACTGTTGCCTGACACCAACACCTACAGTGAACTAAAAAGTGATCCAACTGAAAAACAAAGAAAATTCCATAAAAAAATCAAGACTTTGCTAAGAGGAAGGGATGACTTGATCAAACAGTTCTCGGTGCCTGGGGGAGTACCTACAGTTGTGAGAATCAAAGCCGTAAATTTTAAGATAGAAATGCTTGTTTATCAAGCTTGCTTTGGTGTCAGGTAAATATAATAGTATGGCGTTAGCCTGGGTAAATTAGTGCTGCTCCAGCCGTGAGTTGGATAATGGTGACCGTATGAACTCACCAGGGGCTCGTTTGACTCATTCCCAGCAAAATATAACCGTATGAAGTTAGCTGGAGTAGAATAGAAGAACTGTTCCGTCTGTGAGGTAGCTGATGGTGACGGCATTAGCTCCTTAGGCTCGTTTGAGCCACACTCAGCTAAACTTATTCGTTTGGCGTTTGCTAGAATTTGTCTTTTTTGGATAATCTGCCTCTTTATGTTTTTTTTTTTTTTTTTTTTTAAATTATATACTGTACAGTATTAGCACTGAAGTTCTGTATGGTTATATACTAGCATGTTAGCCTGTCCTTCGAAGCTTCAATGTAAGGGATGAAAATTTCAACCCTGCATTGAAGCACCGGTTTATCATATTGTGCAGAGTACCGAATCTTCAAAACGTTAGAGCTAAGCATAGCAGCGGCGAGGCTGGACGTGTTGAGGGGAGGTCTGGTGGTGAAAATAGAAGACTTAAAAGATAGGAATTCTTGTTTAACTCAGTGTGGCTCATATGACTCGCTCTCGGCTCAATGAACTACTTCGGCATTAGCTTGATTAGAATACTATAGCCTTTTCCGTCCTCGAGAAGGTTAATGGTGGCAGTATTAACGCACTAAGCCTCGTATGTACAACTCACTCTCAGCTAAAGTTAATGGTTTGAGGGAGTAGAATACTCGATTTTTTCCCTTGTACAAAGTTAATGGATAATCTGTGTGGCCTTTGAAACCTCTTATCAGTCCAAATGGTGTCGACTGCAGGACCGGACCCTCGCTTGAAGGGCAAATCTGACTTAATCCTCTCCCGTGCTTGCCAAGTACGAATAGGCAAGAGGTGCCTGTAGTGGACAATGCAAATGAAACGAAGTTGGATGTGTGTGCATGGCTTTTGCGAGCAAGTGTGTTTGTGCTTGTTTTGTGTGTTTGCATATGTTTGTCTGCGCATTGTGCTTTCTCCTTGCTTGTTTCCGGTTAGTTGTGCGCTTTTGTTTTCTTGTCTTTTTTTTCACGTTTTGTATGGATATGTATGTATGTATTCGTTTTCATATTTACTTTTGTATATTTTTGTTTGCTTGTTTGTTCGTTTATGTTTGGATGGTTTGGTTTGCATGTGTTTGCTTTGCGTGTTTGTTTTGTTTCCGTCTTTGCATTTTTTTCGTGTTCATGCTTGATTTTTTTTTTTTTTTAGGTGCTTGTGTATTTGCTTGTGTGTGCATGCTTTGTGTTTACGCGTTTGCATGCTGGCTTGCCTGCTTGTTTGTGTCTTAGCTTTCCCGTGTTTGTGTTGCTTGTTGGCTTCTGTGTTCGTCTCTGTGCTTTTGTCTGTTCCTTTGTGTTTGCCTTTTTGTTTGTTTGTTTGGTTGCCTGTCTGGTTTGGTCTGTCTTTGTCTTTCTTTCTTTGGTTTTTTTTTTTTAATGAGCAGACAAGGTACAAACAAATGCAAACATTACAAAACACAGAGTACTTTCAGCAGCAAATTTCCAGCTAGTCTGTTCCTAACCACTAGACTCAGAGCATACACAAATACCCAGAAGAACGAGTTTGATTCCATTTTACTGCAGGATTTGACAATTTAGGACGCTGTTCAGAAACTACGGACCTAAAATCAAAGCATAGAAAATAAGGAAGGATTAATATTGTTTACATGGAACTATTCGTATACCGCCGTGGCCGAGCATTACGAAGCTGCCCGCCCGATAGAATCAGGGTTCGAATCCTGGTGTGGGTACCTGGTATCACTCGATCCAGGTGTCCAACCATCCCTTGTGGGTTAGGTATAATGAGTGACTGGGATTACAACTACAGGAGGAGCTTGTGGTAACCCGTATGTGGCATTGGCCTTGCTTACCAGGACAGTGGCTCCTTACAGTTACATATCAGAATTTGAAATGCACTTAAAATTTCAGTAAATAAAAAAGAGCACTGTATATCTTGTTGGGAAGGCTAATTTCCTCTTTTCGATTAAAGCAAAAACAAATGAACTTCTGTGGCCACTTATTTGATTAAGACTCCTGTGGCGTTTGTAGGAATGGAATACTAGATTTATTGTAACCCATGAAAAAGTTAATTACCAGATAGTATTTGCAGGCTTCTTCGACTTACACTCAAATGAACCAAATCGTCTGGCATATGCCGGGACAAAATAATGCAGCAGTCTTAACCATGAGACGGCTGAGATGAATAGTGTTTGATGGACCGATTCTCCTTTTTAATGGTTATTGATGCCTTAACCTCGATACTAAAGTGTCTGATTGTTTTCACCATTAATTTTAGTTTTCACCTTCAATTTTACCTGCATAAAACCATGTCTTGCCTATGAGCCATCAGGGAAAGCTAAGACGTGGCTAAAGAAGGATGCGTAGGAAAGCTGAAATTTTCAACCCATTACTTTTTACAGTAGAAATCCAATCAAGCCGAACCTTAGCATCTGGCGATGAATTGTGAGGGTAACGCGAGACAAGGACGGAAGGAGGGCGCGGAGGAGCCAGCAGCAGCACTGAGGTTGAAGTGAGTAATATATATGCCTTCTCTTGTTCCTGGTAATTGATAAGGGGAGGAGAAATGTGGAGCCAGGACATTACAGCTTGGTAGCCTGGGATTGGTGTCTGTCTGTCTGTCTGTTTCTCTGTCTGTCTGTCTAATTCTCTCTCTCTCTCTCTCTCTCTCTCCCCCTTAATGATGTTACACGGTTCCTTAAAGTCTCTACTGCATGGCTAATTTATCATGCCGCCAGGGAATCATTATGAGACAGGTCTACATGGGCAGGCTTAAGGTTAACAAATTTCCCAAATATATCAATTTGTGGATATAAAACCAACATAAACGACGAGATCGATGTTAAGTCGCACAAAGTTTGCAATCTCAATGCAGTTAACAAGTACAAAATCTCCCCTTCATTCGTTAGTTATCCACTAATCGGTCACACCAAACTTGATGTAAATTATTATCCATATGTTTGGTATCGTACTAAGGCGCACATACATACATACATACATACATATACATACATACATACATACATACATACATACTGTACATGCACAGGCCCGATCACAATACTGAGTACCTTTAGTACGCTTTACTGAGGCAAGTGAGAGTAACCTTGTCATGTTACACTGAAAGAGGCAGACATGAAAGCTTTGGCATAAGCAGCGTAAGCAGAAACTACTCTTAAGTACTGTTGGATGTTTTTCGAAAACAGTTAAGGCATACCACACAGGACAAATGGTGTTTTGAATACTTAGCCGAATGGCATGAGAGCTGCCAAGGCTACATGCAACAAAGAATTGGCCATATAAACGAGGACTGTAGTATGATAGGAAATCGGGGTTCGAAATGTATCGTTGGTGGTAGGAACACACAGGCCAGGTAAAGCAACAATGAAACATCATATACTGATACTGCCGGTCGACATACATCTTCGTCAGTTTTATACAACTCAGTACACGTAAATGTGCCCATGAACCATCCACCACCACTTAAATTTAGGCTTTCGTTGTTGCCAATACTTCCGTGTTCACAGTTCCTGCCTTGTTCTGTATGATACGACACAGGGTCTGCAGACCTGGTTGGAACGCCGTTTCACTTGACTGAAATACCATCACAACCACAATTAAAATGTTTGCTGTGGTAGGATTGACTGATTGGTTCGAGACGCAAGTTTTTTCTCATCAGCCGCTCCTTGCTTACCGTTAATATCATAGTGTAGCATGCTCTGCGATCTCCACTTTGAATCGTGCACTCTCTCCTCTGCCCGAACTTCCTCCCAAGCGTTCATATTCCCCATCCACAATCTTTTCTCTCCCTCCACCCCTCCTCACCCTTCTACCCCTCCACACTGCTCTTGGCCTTCAACCCCTTCAACCCCTCCACACACCTCTTGGCTCTCAATCCCCTCACAGCCCTCCTACTGTACTGTGACATGTTTCGCAGAGAGGTGCACCCCTGACCCACACATCATACTAACGGGGAGAATATTTTATTTGCCCGGGACTATACCAGAGTGCGAGTGAGAGTTGGCATAATCTTTCTTTTAGCGGGGAGTGTAATGCGGCCGCTGCTTTGCCCCAGTTGGAGCCGTGGATGAGAGGCAGGACGGAACGGGAGCTGCGTGGCCACAACAACCAGGGATGGAAGATAATCAACATGGTGAGTCTAGTTGGTGCATCCACCTCTTGGCGTTTTCCAAGGGTTTGTCTAGGACGGCCAGTGTCATATGAAACTTCTTCGAAGTTAGACCTTCCAATACGTTATCTATATTTGTCCGTATCTGAATAGACAAAGATAGAGTGGTGGGTGGATGGATGCGTAGATAGATAGATAGAGGGGGTATTATTACTACTCATTATTTTTACCCTTTGCCTTTTTTTTTTCGGTTATTACATAACTACGGAGAAGTGGATGTATGTATACAGATTTAAAAAAAATTATTATATACATCTCTAAATCAGTTAGGTTGACTTTTTGTAACTTTCACTACAGGAGGCTTTCTCTGGAACTGCATGTAGTCGTCTGGGCCTTGCAAGAATACAGCCATCATTGTAGTGAAGATAATTTAGTAGTTCCTATATATTTTTACACTGCTGCAGCTGTGTGATCATTCTGCAGTTTGACTTTTCCTGAAGCTCTTTTTGATACTGTATTGTAACAAGTGAAGATACTTTGGCGTGAAATCCATTAATTAGTAAAGTGGTCGTAAATTTCATAGTGTTAATTTAGAAATCAAAGCATTTTTTTTTTTTTTTTTTTTTGCCAGTAATGTATGTAAGCCAGTTTTAAGCACAGTTCTGATAACGGAATAAGGGCAACATTTTCAGTGCTTTGCGTACAGGTAGTGGAGGTCTGGAGGGGAGTGAGTGATTTTAACTTATGTTTCAGCTCCGTTTTAAGCCGCCCGAGTGCTTCACAATACTTATGAACTTTGCACAAGACGAGGACTCTGCCTGGAGATTTGATGTGCCCTACAACATGAGGTTCAGGTAAGGGAGACTGTTTTATTTTATAGTGAAGTTTACCGATAACATAAATAACCCTGAATTTGGATGAGTTGTCTCTTGGTGTACGTAGGAGATGTGGAGGGAGGGAGAGGGAGGGGGAGACCGAGGATGAGGTGGAGGGGAGTTGAGGGATGTGAGGGAGGGGGGAGGGCAGTCAAATGGTGGGTGACAGCGACTTGGAGGCGTTTTGTCTGCTGCCACTCATTGCGGGATTAGGGCGTCGGGCTATAGACAGATAAGGTAGTCTCTAGGAGGGAAAGAGAAAGGCACTGTTCTGTAGGGAATATCTTAACCGTTTTAAATCGGGTGACTTTTTAGGTCAGCAGGCTTTGGTGGAGACCCTTGGTTTCCATAATGCCTGCCAACTTTCTTCAGACACTTAAGTTTGCTGTCATTCCATTATATCTTTAATTAGCTTCAGACTTGACTCAGTTGTTCCTTGGACCTCGAGATGTTTATTTTTTTTTACAAATCGTCTTTTTTTTTTTTTTTTTTTCATTCAAAATTCAAACCAGACAAACTTAAATGATGCCGTGATCTTGTATGTTCATTAACGGTCATTACAGTTTGCACAGAAGTATGTCTCAAAATGTGGCAATGACAACTATCGTGCATTCCATTTAGAATATTGGTTGTTTTTATACTTAGTCCATTCGTGTTACATCCACATTATTTAATGCTACTTAAGTTTCTCTGAGACAGTAAAAGTCTCTTAAGCAAAATAAAACTGCTTGGAGATGACAGGAATAATGTCATAAATGTTATCGGGGTCAAGGGGCTAAGCGATAAGAAGTATGACAGTGTCCTGAGCACGTAGGTATAGCCAGGGATGAAGGTAGCAGAGGTCGATTAGCTTCAGCCTTATGACGTATTACAATCTCATAGCTACGACTACACGAGACTTTTCGAACTGGAGTAAGACTTTTGAAACCGGAGGCAGACTTTTCGAACAGGTTTTAACTTTTTGAACTGGAGGAGTTAGATTTATAATAGCGTTCATTGAATAATCTCCCCAATAGTGTATCAAATCGTCTGTTCGGTAGTCAGAAGAAAAGTATAAAGACCGTATTGAGGAGGTTGAGGGACTATGAGAAGGGGAGGTGGTGACAGTGAGGGAGGTGTGGGAAGAGGGAGTGGAAAGATTTGGAATTGAAGAATTGGTTTTGATCTACAACGTCGAAGTAATATTGATACTGCAATAAGAATGATTTATTTTTATGTATATTGCTTATACACTAAAACACTCCGCTGATAACCGGATAATAAAGGCTTAATCTTATTGGGATATAACGACCTGCATTGATGATTTCGGATATTACAGGAGTCCTCTTGAACGATATATTTTGGAACTAATGTAGAACTTCTGACAAACATCGATTCTCTTCTTGCATTATCAAAATATCTAGCAATGACTCTCGGAACCCTAGGATGGAATCTTCAGAATCTAAGTATGTTTTTCGTTTATTATGCTGGAGAATCATAAATACTGTTTGACTAAAAAGTGGAAGGATAGTCTGCAGTTGTATGCTATCTTACCCCCAACTCTCACGTCGCTGCAGAGAACTACAAATTTAGAGCCTTAGACATACTAAAATCTTCAGACTCGGACTAAACACACGACATTTTGCTTATCACACTAAAACCATCAATACAAAGAGTCACTGGTAATCTGAATGCAATGAAAACACTCCTAAGGAAACCATTATCAAAATAACAAACCTGTGAATAATTAGGAAACGGTACACCCAACCATTGTTAATGTACGGACTGCGGTTCTATAAAGCATTCAAATCGAGCTTTTGATACAGTAGCTACATGCAAGGAAACTGAAAATAGAATATATATAAGAAATTAAAACATGCAGAACAAGCTCTTACAAAAATTGCGGGACATAACCATAAGGTACAATTAAACATAGCCTTCAGCATCCCAGTTTTGTGACAGTTACGACCAATACCGCAAAAAGGCGAGGGGGAAAAAATAACGCTAAACATACACACCAACCGCAGCATTTTGTTCGTCTTACCCTGTGGTACTTTTTCAGGGATTTATCCAATGTTATCTTGTCTTCTCGTAAAGGTTTGCCCCCCACACATTGCCTCTACAGAGTTTCAGCCCATCAACAGTTATTCTTCCTATGTGTTCTAATCTCCTCTGCCAACTCTTGTGTATTACCGCACGAACACAATGCACTACCGATACTCCTCTTTCATCCGCACACGCTTTTCTGACCCTTACTGACCTTATAATACATAAATCTTTCAGCGTTCATTTCATTCCTAGCAGATCTCCAACCATTCCTTTGTTTACTGTCAATGTTTTGTAACCATAGTAAATCATACTTCGGACGCACGAGTCGTAAACTTTTACCTTCATACGCTGAGGGACTTCCTTTACAAGCAGTGGAGGCAGCATCTTTCTAAACTTCTTCTGACCATTTCTTGTTCTCGTATAAAGGGAGGGGTGATGTCCTGGAAAGAGGAAATTATAGAGATATAAAACTTTTAGATCAGATAATGAAGGTAATGGAGAGAGTTCTAGAAGGTATGATTAGAGAAAGAGTGAATACTGATGAGATGCAGTTTGGGTTTATGCCAGGCAGGGGGACCACTGGTGCCATATTCATTGTTCGACAGCTTCAGGAAAAATATAATGGGAAGAAAAGGGATCTGCATTTTGTTTTTGTTGATTTGGAAAAGGCCTTTGACAGATGGCTATGTATGTAGGTCCTCGCATCCAGGTAAGAGTGGATGGAGATTTGAGTGATGAGTCTTCCGTGAACGTTGGTGTGCATCAAGGGTCAGTTTTGAGTCCCATGTTGTTTATCATGGTACTTGAAGCCCTTTCACATGACTTCAGAAACGGACTCCCGTGGGAGATGTTGTATGGTGATGATTTGGTGTTGATTGCAGAGAACGAAAGGGAGGCGGAGGAAAGATTTAGAAAGTGGAGATGGTATGGGGCACAAGGGCTTAAGGGTCAATACAGATAAAACAAAAGTGATGATATCTAGGGCTGGTGGCGGTACTGTCAAAGATGAGGGAGAGTGGCCATGTGCAGTTTGACACAAGGGCCTGGGGAGTAATTCCATCTTGTGCAGTTTTTGTGATAAATGGGTGCACAAGAGATGTAGTGGTATCAGAGGTAGACTGCGAGATAATGCTGAGTTTGTGTGCGGCGTGTCGGGGAGAGCAGGTGGAGATAGTCAGGCGTGAAAAGATTGAACTTGCTGGTGAGTCTCGTGAGTGTTTGGAAGAGTTTTATTATTTGGGAGACATGTTGTGTGCTGGAGGTGGGGCTGGAACTAGCTTTGTGGCTAGGGAGAGAAGTGGTTGGAAGAAGTTCAGGGAACTGTTGCCTCTCCTGACGTTGATAGGACTCTCCCTACGTGCTAAGAGGTCTTTGTATGCAGCATGTGTTAGGAGTGTAATGCTGTATGGTAGTGAGACCTGGGCAGTAAAGGAGAAGGATATTCGCAGGCTCAGACGTACAGAAATGACAATGATTAGGTGGATGTACAGTGCGTCCCTGCGTGCAAGGCCTGGGGGGGCTGGGTTTACGATGGAAGATTTGAGAGGTAGGATGGAACTGGAGTGTATTTGTGTTGTGATGAAGAGAATTAGATTTAGATGGTTTGGTCATATGGAGAGGTTGAGAGATGATAACTGGGTGCAGAAGGTGAGAAGTATTAATATTGGGGGTGGGGTTGTGAGGGGTTGACCGAGAAAGACGTGGGACGAGGTCATTAAGTGTGACCTCAGGGTTAAGGGACTGAACAGCGAGACTGCAATAGATCGTGCAGCATGGAGAGCCGCCATTAGTGACCAAGGCCGACGCATGGAAGCATGTTTGAGCCTTCAAAAACGAAAACGAAACGAAACGAAAACGTATCTTATTTAACTTCAGCACTACCACCCGCGGTAATCTTATCCGCCAAGTAGCAAAACGCAGCACACTCAAAGCCACATCTGCGTCAGCCTCCCCCAACCTTAGCTGGACCACAGTCTTCCTTGCATATGGTAGGCTTGTAATTGGGTATACCTCGCAGTTTTCCGTTCCCACCGCCGCCACAACACTTGCATACTCAACCACCACAAAAACTACGTGTTATTCCATCACCTATCCTGACGTACAACAAAAAACCATTGATCACTCTCCACCAGTACGCCGTTTTCCACCTACATAGCTATAGCCTTTGTCTCTCAACTTCTTTATAAAACGGGTAGACTGCGCGTTTGCTCGGTACCTCGAAAACATCCCTTCCCCTCCATCACCCAGCAGTACACTAGAAATGCTTTTACAAACACGGCCTATAATCATACATAATTCTTTTTATGCAGTCTTTTGGAATACATCCGTAGAAGCTGCCATCATATTCACAAAACAGCGCACTTTTATATCTTACTCTCCATTACCTATATTATTAACTCTTTAAATCCGGCTCAGTTCCTTGTTAAATATTCTTACCGCTATCAGACGACTTTATTCAGTTTAGGAGAGGCGTCTCGCATTGAAGGGCTTTATTAATGCTATATGTAACCCTTCCAATCTGTAAAGTTTGTCCTCAGCTCTATAAACTCAGGAAATGGCTAGAATAAAGTGAAAGGACATCGCCGGGCTGAGGATTATTTCTTACTCCCTTTTTTCGTCCACTTCTCATTCACCTGTTTGCATCACTAGTATCCTCATGGCCCATTTTCTGTCCCATATATTGCACTTTTTCATTTGCCGTTCATACCACTTCAATTTTATTTTCCCTATCCACCACCACCTCACAAGCAGCCGTAACTTCTCTGTCTGACGTCTCTGTTCTATATGTAACTGTAACAAACCATATGTGGATTACTCCGGGACCGGACTTTTTCGTTTGAGGGAGATTGATGCTCAGAATGAACCCCTCCATGTACTGGCGAGCTACAAATGGGAAAGGGGTGTCTGTAGGGAGAGTGATGCAAATGACGTGTTGCGATGGCCTTATGTGTCAGTCTGTATATGGTATCAGTTCTACGACATTTCCTATATTTGAATGTAAGGTGTCTACACTAAGGCACGGGATGTGTATAAGCGAATGGAATGTGTTCAGGTAGCTCTCATCCCGTTTCTGTCCAGCTCTAATGCAAGAGTTAACAGTTACTCCCAGTCCCTCATTTATACAACAGGTAAACTCTGGAACTGTCTCCTTCTGTATTTCCTACTTCCTATGAACGGATCTTGAATTTGGCTCATTTGTTTTTGTTTTTTCTTGGAAGGAACGGTTTGCGGGCTCCTGGCCTTTGGTTCCTTCTTCTTTTCATAAAAAAAAAAAAAAAAGTTATCGTCATTCAAGTACACCACGTTCACTTTACTTTCACCTTTTGCTTTGGCTGAAGTGATTTCTGTTATGTCGTTTACTTTCTGCAAAAATGGAATACACACGTAGGAACTTACGACTTGTGCTTAAGCTGTAATTCGTGTGCTTTGCTTATGGTTACAGCGTTACATCACCAAACAGTATCGGTCACAGTCTCTCACAAAATCGTCAGTTATGAACCAGTATCATTAAACTGGCAAATTCTGTGTTAGTCTATCTATCTATCTATAGCCAAATGCTTTAATCCCGTAAGGGGTGGCCACAAACAAATCGCTTCCATGTCGCCCTTTCCCCCGCCATTTCACTGCCCTGCTTCCAGCTCACATCCCCCTCTCTCATACACCTCTCCACTCCATCCCTCCATCTCATCCTTGGCCTCCATCCTCCCTCTCCCCCCCTCCACCTCACTCATATACACACTCTTCGTCAGTCTCTCATCCTCTCCACATGGCCAAACCATCTCAGTGTGTTTCTCCTAATGCTTCCTATCACATCGACATCCACACCACAACACTCCTTCACTTCCTAATTTGTCAGTCTGCCTCTCCATGTGACTCCACATGCTCCTCTCAGATGACCCATTTCCACTGCTCTCACTCTTGACTTCTGTCCCTCCAACAAGGCCCAAGCTTCACTTCCATACGTTAGAGTTGGTATCACAATAGTGTCATGTAGTAACTTTTTCACTTCCATGCTCACTTCCCTGTTTGTCACTGCTTTCAAGGAACCAGCAACCTTTCTTCTGAGTTAGTAAGGACGATAAATCAGTAAACTACTTTTAAGGAGATGCCAACTTGTATAGATTGTGCTATGACAGTTTTAGAAATACTAGCATTTTCATAACTCTGGTGAATTTTGAGAGTATTTTACTTAGCCATATTAAATCACTATAAGGATTTCAGAAAGGGATCATTCATATGTAAGTTCCGCACCTGTATTTCCTCAAAACTGCATGATTAAAACCTACCCCAGACTGCACCCTCACCAACCTGCTGGCCTGGGAGAGTACTTTGACTTTTCTTCTCTTGCTCTCTTCCCTCGTTCGCTCGAATAATCAGACTGCAAGAGATCCTAAATACTTTCAGCAGTTAGCACATAATTTTAGAAGAGTATGTAAAACGAAGGTATTTAGAGTAAATGTGAAAAGCATCGTGATTTTTAGCAAGATGGCAGGAGATGAAGAAATAACAATATGCCTTAAATCTTGTAGTGCCGGAGAAAATGGCATGCTTCAGATATTGGATAGATAACTAGATAGACAAATATAGACAGACAGATATAGAGATAGCTCGATATAAATATGGATAGATAGAGATATAGGTAATTAAACATAGCAGCAGAGGGAATTGTAAGACCTGACACGAAAACTAAGGTAGGAGAAGGAGGAAGGGTATCAGACACAACAACGAATATGTGAGGGGCAGTGCTTAGGCAAAGATGGGTATGTGTATGGATTTGAGGTACGGTTTCTAACAAGAGAGCAAAAGAGGGTAGAAGCGCAGAAAATTCAAACTAAAAGGCATATGGGATAAGTGAGGCTGACAGATTGAGAGACGACACTAAAATAGACGTGGAAGTAGGTGTAATGAGAAGGACCAAAAAAGGTGTGCTTCTGTAGTATAATAATGTAGATAGAGTGAGTGTTATGGAAGCCTGATTTATAGATATATTAGTCAGCACTATGAGGAATGAGAATGGGGGAGGTTAAGGAGGTAGTGAAAGGATTGATTGAAAGAGATGATGACTCACTGAAATAAGTGTGGTAAAAGGATGGAAAGTACGTATATTTATTTGTCACGAGTTGGTGCAATCGTATATTAAAATAAACTAGTGACATTGAATATGGCAGGAAACCGCAAATTCTAGTGGAATCCCAGTATGTATCACTCGGTCAACCGCCACGTACTCACCCGATCGGGAGTGTTTTCAGAACAATTTTTACCGTTTCATAAGTGATCGTCTTTGTGCGCGACATTAGCACCTCCGCTGAGTGATTTGTTATGGGCGTGTTTTGCTCACTCTCTTTGTGTTAGCCGTTAGCAAGTGCGGCCCGTCCTTGCCTCTCTCTCTCACAATTTGAATTCAGTCATGATTAGAGCGCCATGGGACTAGGTCGTTGGCCCAGCTTGGAGCAGCGTGTGTACAGTGAGTTCCTGATCCTCACCTAGCGTGAATTGGCGAGAGGTTCAGTGAGGCAGCGTCCTTCCTCAGCAACGACGCCCAGTTCCCGCTTAGCCCACTCTCTGACCAGTATTTCTTTTCGTATTTTCCTAGGTTTAAGTTTAGCTTTTGAGTGAGCGAGTGAGTGTATTCTCTTTTATTATTTTGAAGTCATTGAGACTCATGTAACGTAAATTTATTACATTGTAAAATAAATTTACAGTTCTTTTCTTTTGAGCTTAATGTAATGTAAACTCGTGTTTTATATCTCCACAAGCTTATTTCATTTATAGCTCCTAGTTTGCTTAAATGCTTTGCATTATTCATAACTGGTACTTAGGCCAGTCCTTTTTATTAACTTAAATCCGTTGTGCAACCAGGAGTTAATTGCACCAGCAAGAACCTGTTTATCATTAATAGCATTAGTTATTGATTGTCAGGGGTGGAGTCACTTTCTCCAGAGGCCAACAGTACTAAACAGCATGTGTGAGTAATTAGTCTCTGCTGTATACTGTTGAGAAAGTTTATAAATTCTCGTCCTTAGAGAATCGGCAAAGTAAGCCGGCATAAAGTAATCATTGCTTGATTTTCACAAGTCAATTCTTTGTCCCTTTTCTCAAGTATTATTGAATATTATTCTTTAATATTGCATAATGTCAAAACCCAGTGACATTTGGCAACCTCATTCCAGGATATTAACTCCTAGCTCTAAAGCTATTCACGAGATGATACTCACTCACTCATACTTAGGTATTTATCATTAAAGTCTATAGGCACTATCTTACTGGTGATTATTGATTCATTTCTATTAATTTACGTTATAGTTTTCACAGTCAGTTGTTTGTTTAATTTTCTTTCTTTACCAGTTTAATTAGATAAAACTGGTCACCACTAACCTGTGCCTATATTCTTTATTCTCGATTATTGGCATCTTTCTTTGCAAAATTGCAGTCAGTACTGAGTCTCTAGTTCACTTAGATTGACTTAGTATCATGTCTACCAGCGTCTATGTACAGGAAGCTAAAGATATGGGGCTTATTGACCCCAAGAAAATAAAGGACTATCTCCTCTCTTGGTTTAATTACGAGCAGCAACGCGAGAATGATGCTCGTGAAGAGCGTTGAATTCGGCGTGAGGAACGCTAAAAAGAGCGCGAACATGAGCGAAAACAACGCGGACTCGAGTTAGAACATGAGCGAGAACAGCGTGAGGAACTAGAGAGAGAATGAGAACACGAACGTGCCGAGCGAGAAGCACACGAAAAACATGAATTTGAAATGTTGAAGCTCACGCGAGATTCCTTGGCTTCAGACACATCTGGTGCAGCTGACCCAAGCTCCACGAGCACTATCCCTGCACATATTATGGCGACCCCACACATCAAGCTTCCTCCATACAAGGAAGGCGAGCTAATCGAGCCATTCATAGCTCGTTTTGAAGACATGGCTCAACTTTACCAGCTGGATGAGGCAGCTAAGCGGCTTCGGTTTCTTAGCCTGTTTGAGGGCCCTGCCCTCGATATTCTCCACAGAATTCGTGGCGACAATCTCGCGTATGAGATGATGAAGGCTGCGCTCGTCAAAGCATACGGTCTTACAGTTGACGATGCCAAGAGTCAGATCATGAGGGCGCGTTTACAGGAAAAAGAGACTGCCGTTCAGTTGCTTGACCAGCTTACTGCTTACTTAGATGAGTGAATGGAGAAAGATGAAACTCCTTCCGTGTGTGAAGGGATAATCGACCTTATGCTGCACACGCAGCTAGAAAAGTCGTGACCTACTGAACTTATGGCTCGGCTTAAGATCTGCTAGGTAAGAGATGCCAGCCAAATGGTGAAGAAAGCTGATGCATTTTTCACTGCATATGGATACCAAACTCGCAAGCAGCATACCTGGAACAGGAAAGCTGATAAATCTGGGAAACCATCTCAGACTGAACCCCAGCAGCAAGGCCGTTTTCAGAATAATGGCCAAGGTCCAAAACCGCAGAGGAAGGACCAAGGGCAAAACACTCAAAAGCCTGAGTGGAAGAGGTACAACAGGTACCCTAACCAGCAGCAGTATCAGCCATGCAACCAACCGTCGGGGCAGTCCTTTTCAGCACCAGCCCCAGTGTATCAGAGGCAGGAGGTGAACGCAGCCTTCGTTCCTCAGCAGCAGCACGGCGGTGTCGTCCCTAGCAGTACGGGTACTCCCCCACAGTTCTCTAGTCCCCCAGCGACAGTGAACTCTCCTCCACATGAGGCCAATGCTCCATCTTCCCAGAGAGTGACTACAACCCCTCAAGCATCTAATTCTCAGGGCACCATGTTTGCTGCATCATTTATTCAGCAGCCTAATCAGTGGCTAGCTGCTTCCTCCACAGGCCCTCCCACAGGTGATAGTGCCTTCCTTGTTCAGCCAGGGTTTGTGGGAGACATTCCTGTGAAGGTCCTGAGAGACAATGTTTCCTCAGGTTGCTCTGTCAAGCAAAGTCTAGTTCAGCCTGAGGAGTACACAGGTCGACAGATCCAAGCTAACCTTATTGATGGATCAGTGAGATTGTTCCCTGAGGCACGTATCCAGGTGGCATCTCCATTTTACACTGGTACGACAGTTGCAGTTGTCATGCCAGAAACCTTATTTGACCTATTCATAGGCAATATTCCAGGTGCCAAGCATAGTTGCACCATAGATGACGCTACTCAGACTTCGGCTGCAGTAACACGAGCCATGGCTGAGGCTCCAAACTGTGTCACCCCAGTGACCATTGAATCGCCGCAAGATCTGATGTGTAGCCAAGCTGTTGTCCAAGAACAACATTCTGACTCAACACTTGCTGCCGTGCAAAAGAAACAAAAGAGTAGAGTGATAAAGTATTCACGGGGAGGTCAAGTCAAGTTCCTTTGCAAACAAGGACGGCTCTACCGTGAGTCACGAACACCCCAGGGCGAGGTTCAACTGCAGTTTGTCGTTCCCACCAAGTACCGCCAAGCAATGTTAGAATGGGGTCATTGTTCAGCCTCAGGAGGTCACATGGGCAAAAGGAAGACCCAGGGCTGTATCCGAGCTGACTTTTTCTGGCCAGGGATGGGACGAGAAATAGATAGTTTTGTGCGTTCCTGCAGTGTGTGTTCGTGTAACATCAATCAGGGACACGTCCTTCCTGCGCCGTTTGATCCCACACCCATAATCTCTGAGTCAGTTGAGAGACAGGGCAGTGGTAATGTGGGTGCAGACCTGACATCTTGCCCGTTGGTCCCACAGGACACGTTACATCCAGAACCTGTATATACATATGTACCGTAGGTTAAAGAGGAAGTTTGAGAACCCCGCAGAGACAGTCTGAGGCTGTGTATGAATTACCTTGTGGAACGTCTCAAGCTGTAGGTCTCTCTCAGGATTCCCGGAGAATGCACATTATCCACATGAGTGTTCACACCCACGATGGGTGTTAAAACGTGACCTGCCCGAGATTGCGAAGGGATTCTCAGCTTCCTGTCATTAATCGTAAGTGTAGTGTTAGGTTAACCAGTAAACTGCTTGTTCTAAGAAATTTGTGAATTCAAGAACTGGCACGTTTCCTTGTTAATAAGTGTTAACCAGTAAACTAAAAGGGTCCTGAGAGATTTGTAAATCCTAAGACTACGTTTCCTGGTTAATAATGACATAAGTACTGATTGCTAGGCAGAGAGAGAGAGAGAGAAATGACACTTTTGATGCTCCACCTTGATTCTTTTCGCAGGTGCAGGTGGCGGGTGCAGCATTGTCGTGCAGATCAACTGGCCGTCCCTGCCGCATGCTGCCGCCTCTTCTCTTCTGCCTCGTCGTCATTATTTACTATAAATTTGTATTACATGATTTTACACGTAGGTACAGTTACACCACAGCTGTCACACCTACACCATGTATTACATACATCACGCTACATAACAATTATTTGTTAATGTAAATGTAGCGAACTTTTCACTCAGTTTGACCTGAGTACAGGATTTTTCACCGTCGTCACGGAGTTTTTCCCTCAAGCTTGCTTCTGTTAACGTAAATACGAGGTTTTTTCGCTCACTGGCGACTATGACTTTCTCCTGTAGCAGGATAGCACACACACACCACAGTGTGAATCTTGTGTGACTGAGTTAGGATTTATATGTATGTATATTGAAATTTTTTTCCTGAGAAAAAAAATTCATTTTGATGGGGCGTAATGTCACGAGTTGGTGCGATCATATATTTAAATAAACTCGTGACATTGAACTTGGTGGGAAACCGCGAATTCTAGTGGAATCCCAGTATGTATCACTCGGTCAACCGCCACGTACTCACCCGATCGGGAGTGTTTTCAGAACCATTTTTCACTGTTTCATAAGTGATCATCTTTGTGCATGACATTAGCACGTCCGCTGAGTGATTTGTTATGGGCGTGTTTTGCTCACTCTCTTTGTGTTAGCCGTTAGCAAGTGTGGCCCGTCCTCGCCTCTCTCACAATTTGAATTCAGTCATGATTAGAGCGCCATGGGACTAGGTCGTTGGCCCAGCTTGGAGCAGCGTGTGTACAGCGAGTTCCTGATCCCCACTTAGCGTGAATTGGCGAGAGGTTCAGCGAGGCAGCATCCTTCCTCAGGAATGACGCCCAGTTCCTGCTTAGCCCACTCTCTGACCAGTATTTCTTTTCGTATTTGCCTAGGTTTAAGTTTAGCCTTTGAGTGAGCGAGTGAGTGTATTCTGTTTGTTATTTTGAAGTCATTGAGACGCATGTAACGTAAATCTATTTCACTGTAATCAATAAATTTACAGTTCTTTTCTTTTGAGCTTAATGTAATGTAAACTTGTGTTTTATATCTCCACAAGCTTATTTCACTTATAGCTCCTAGTCTGCATAAATGCTATGCATTATTCATAACTGGTACTTAGGCCAGTCCTTTTTATTAACTTAAATCCGTTGTGCAACCAGGAGTTAATTGCACCAGCAAGAACCTGTTTATCATTAATAGCATTAGTTATTGATTGTCAGGGGTGGAGTCACTTTCTCCAGAGGCCAACAGTACTAAACAGCATGTGAGAGTAATTAGTCTCTGCTGTGTACTGTTGAGAAAGTTTATAAATTCTCGTCCTTAGAGAATCGGCGAAGTAAGCCGGCATAAAGTAATCATTGCTTGATTTTCACAAGTCAATTCTTTGTCCCTTTTCTCAAGTATTACTGAATATTATTCTTTAATATTGCATAATCTCAAAACCCCGTGACATTATTACCATTTGAAACTGATAATTAATTGGTGACACGTTACCAGTGATAATAAATAATTTAGTACTTTGGTTAAACTAACGTGTACCCCGATGAACTGTTTACCGGTGTGTGATCTTGGACTATAACTCTTCCTTGATGTACGCCATTATCCATAACGGTGAGGAATCTGACGTGAGCAAAATGTTACTTTATTTTGCTGGTGAGAGTCACCCGACTATGGCTGGCAACACAGCATGAAAAAATGTATAAAATTGCAGTATAAAACGCCTAAATTCGCAAATATTTGTTCAAACTTTGTGTTGTGCCGTTTTCCCTACAGGCGTTGCCACGCATTCGGGCAGTTGACTTAACAGTACCGTACTATTTATTTAGCAGTCCTGAATTTAGTGGTAACAGTATCATTTAACAATCACAGTAATATGACTTCTATTTTTTTTGTCCAACATTTCGTTTTGCATTTTCCCACACTTGCTGTCACTCGCTCAGTCAGACATCTTTCAATAATATTTAATTACTTCACAGTCCTGGGCTGCTGGGAGCTGACAGAGCAGGTGGTGGGACAGTTGATTGGGAACACAGACGCCTGACCCGCGTCCTCTCTTCCCCTGTCCAGGATACACACTTGTAAGCTGTGTGTGTGCAGCCCAGACCAGTCATGTAACCGAGAGGGTGAAGCACTGCTCATCTTAAACGACACAAACTCTGTTTTCTCAAGGACCTCGGACTGGGAGGGACACCAAACTGCAGGACGTAGTCAGACCTCTGTGACTGAATAACTGTGTTACAAGTACACTGGTCTAAGTTCTTAGTCTTAGTGTGTTCTGTATGGATGACAATTAGGATATATAAAATTTTGCTGCCACTGATCTCAATAGAAAGACATCAGTGAAGTCGTTTTTATTATAGACACGAAGAGAAAGTACGTCGACGTAAATGAGTTATATGAAACACAAACCTTGAAACACTAATACATATTATACAGAAGGCAGATTTTCCAGACATTCCGAAGCAATGGTTATCTTGCGCAAAGTAATCATGTAATGTTCTAGGGATATTATTCAGATGAATAAAGTCGTTTGGAATTAATCAGAATATTTCTCCTGGGACAGTCTCTTCGAAGGATATGTATTAAAGCGGTAAAAAGTGCTAAGTTTCTTAATCAAGGTTTAACTTATTCCAGGTTATACCACCTTCTAAGAACATTTGTAAAGCATGTTTATAGGCGGATGTACCCATTGTTAGCTCTAAAATATGGAACTGTTGGGTAGGTCTGTCAATCACTCGTAACTTTCCCTCCTCGCCCGTCTCCACTTCTTCTTCCATCCTCTTCACCATTAGTGGCTTCTCCTCCACCCTCGTATCTGTCCACCGATCGTTCTCTTCCCGCCACATTTCCCCCTCCCGCCACACTTCATCCTCCTCCTCTTGTCCACATCTTCATTCTCTGCTTTGCCTATCCACCAGTTCAACTCCTCCACTCTATTTCCCTTTCCCTGTCTTCAGTCCACATCCCTTTACCCCTGCCCGCATCCCTCCCGTCCGCATCCCTCCTGCCCGCATCTCTACACAGCTCTGAACACCACCAGCCCATTGTCCACTCTCACCCACCCCATCCACTTTAGCTCACCCTACGCTCTTCCACTTGGGTTCACAACTCACTACTCTGCGCTTTTTCCGTCGTCCACTCTCCTCCATCATCATCAGTTGCAGCCATTGTAATAATCAGAAATAATACACTTTCATTCCACTCTATTATCATATCCTTGGACCTAACGAATTAATGGAGTCTGTTCCTCATTCAGTGGAGGAGACTGTCTAAGATGAGTAAAAGGGACTGAAAGCAGAAAAAATATAATACAAAGGTGTGATGGTAATGAAGTATTTACCTGCTGTCATTGCCCTACCTGGTGGTGTAATGGATAGAAGGCCCCAGTGGAAGTGACGGCCGTGCATAAGTTGGTTACCCCAAGGTCCAAGGAGAGAAGGTCTCTTCGTGCGCACATTCTGATGACGTCAGGTGGGAGATAAACGGGCGGCCGAAGGTGGCTTCCGTTTTCTTTTAGGGTATACTGCTTTTTTCTAAGGTAATATAATGTTATATAGCTTCGCCCCCAGAACTTGCAGCTGATCATATTATGGTTAAAGTGTTTTCACTGTATAATTAACATTTCTACTAGTTAATGAGGATGTAACAGTTAACGAGAGAGAGAGAGAGAGAGAGAGAGAGAGAGAGAGAGAGAGAGAGAGAGAGATGGATTGGAGAAAAGAAAATGAAAGCGGTGATTTGGAGTCGGGGAGGAAGAGATGGAGGGAGGGGAAGCGAGAAGGAAAGGAGAAAGGAAGAAATGAAGAGGGAAATGTGGAAGGCAGAGAAGGAGAGCAAGACGAGAGAGAAGGAGAAGCGGTAGGGAGGAACGGGAGAGACAGAAAAGTGATTGGGCGAGAAGGAAGGGAGATACAGTATTTACGAATGAAGTAAACGACGTGAGCGAAGAAAGGAAGAGAGCAGAAGGTATGGAGAGAGAAGAGAATAGGAGAAAGAAGTGGAGGAGGGAGCTAGAAAAGTGGAAGAAGAGGAGGGAGGATGAAAAAAGGAGAAAGAGAGTTAGGGATGGAGGAGAGGAGAAGTGGAGAATGAGGAGGAGGAGGAGGGAGAGAGAAAAGTGAGGGAGGAGGAGGAGCAGAAATGGAGAGATGGACTGAAGAATGGGGGAAGAAAGGAGGAGGAGGAGGAGGAGCAGGTGGAAGATGGAGGGAAGTACTGTAATATCTGTACTAATGAAAGGAGAGAGAGAGAGAGAGAGAGAGAGAGAGAGAGAGAGAGAGAGAGAGAGTATAAAATAATTGTTTTTAAAGGAAGGGAGTGAGGGTATAGAGATATGAGGGAAGAGAGTACAGACATTACAGTATCTGTACTAATGAGGGCGGGATGGAGGGATGGAGAGGAAGGGATGGAGGGGCAGAGGAAGGAAAGTAGGTTATTGACTGAGGGATAGAAGGATTGAGGGAACGGGTGAGGGAAATTCGAAGGAGAGGAAAGTAGGAGAAGTGGGAGAGAACGACAGCTAGTGGAGGGAGGGAAGCAAGAAGAAGAGGAGATGGAGGAAAACCTTGAGGGAAAGTTGGTAGAAGAGAAAGAAAAAATGGAGAACGAGGAAGGAAAAGAAGGGATGCCGTTACGGGAGAGTGGAGGGATTTTTTTTTTAATACTTTGCAGTTGTTTATGGTTGACTGAAGCTTGTGCCTTGCCATTGCACTTACCGTCTTCCTTGTTTCCTTGATGTGTGTGTGTGTTTGTGTGTTTTTGTGTTTGTGTTTGTTTTTGTTCTGGCTTGAGATTGAAGATTTTTTTTAACTATACCATCATCATCTCGCCTATTTTCCCACCCAGATGTGAGGTGAGGTAAGTTCCAGGAATCAAGGTAAAAAAGTTAAAGCGGGGGACCTAACCAAACCGCATAGCCAAAGAAATCAGCCGCAAAATTCACGTACCATTCAAACGCCTACTGTAGAATCATCGCTTATATCACAGAAATAATTACTGTAGGTGAACATCTCTTTTTTTTATATATTTTCTTTAGCAATGATCTTTGTATTTCGTATAACAATGCCTTAACATCAAGAACAATCAAATTCAAAACAGGGGTTCCAGGCACTGTCACGCTGTTCGCTTTGTATTGCTCATCAGACCAACTCAATCAATTGTCAGTTACCGAGCATCATCAATTTCAGTTTCGCTTTGTTTCGTTTATAAAAGCTCCATAATGTTTTCATGTATCGACCTTGGTCATCTATTGGCAGCTTTCCATGCTGCTCGATTTCTGGCAACCTCTCTGTTCAGTCCCTTAACCCTGAGGCCATACTCTATGACCTCGTCCCTGGTCTTTTTCCTTCTGCCTCTCGCAACCCTACCCCGAACGTTCACACAATACTCATTTTCTGCGCACAATTGTCATCCCCCATCCTCTACACATGGCCAAACCATTTCAATCTACCCCTCCTCATCCAAAGATCAATATACTCCAGTCCCATCCTTCCTGTTAACTCTTCCATCATAAACTTATTCCCCCCCCCCCCAGGCCTTGCGACACGGATGAACCCCACATCCACCTCTGGGGCTAAGATGCGAATGAATGTGTTTGAATGGATGAGTAAATGGGGAGTGTGTCGTCCTGTCTCGGCTACCTCCCTTTCCTTGGGGGAAGCAGCCTAGGTACATAGATAGATAGATAGACGTTTCAGCCTACGAATATTCTCTATCTTTCCTGCCCAGGTCTAGCTCCAGCCTAACCTCCAGTACATAACATGTCTTGCAGGTAACAAAACTCTTCAATGCACTCAAGAGACTCACCAGCCAGATCATTCCTTTTACAACTATCTCCACATACTCTTCCTGACGGACGCACCACACACATGAAATCAGCATTATCTTCCTAATACCCCTACATCTCTTATATACCCACTTATCACAGATACTGCACAAGTTGGAATTACTTCCTAAGCCCTTGAAACAACCCGGATATGGCCACTCTCCGTCTTGTCTGACAGGACCACCACAATCCCTTGATACCGTCACTTTTGTTTTATCTGCATTAACTCTCAAACCCTTGTGCCCCATACAATTTCATCACTTCCCAAATCTTTCCTCCGCCTCACTTTCATTCTCTGCAATCAATACTAAATCCTCGGCATACAATATCTCCTATGGTAGTCAATTTTTAGCAAGGTGTGATAGCTTCAAGCACCATGATAAACAATAAGGGTTCAAAACTGACTTCTGATGCACACCTACATTCACAGAAAACCCATCACTCAAAACTCCAATCACTCTCGTTTCGGTGCGAGCGCTCACATACAAACCCATAACCACTCTTACCAGCCACTCCTCGATCTGAAACATTCTCATTGCCCGCTTTACTATATCCCTAGGGATTCTGTCTAAGGACTGCTCGTCATCAACAAAAACAAAGTACACATACCTTTTGTTTCCTAACTATTTTTCCTGAACCTGTTGAGCAATGAATATGGCAACAGTGGTCCCTTTGCATGGCATAAACCCAAACTGGATCTCATGAACATTAACTCTTTCTCTTATCATACCATGTAGAACTCTTTCCATTACCTTCACTTTCTGATAAAAAAAATTTCATGCCTCTATAATTTCCTCGTCCCAGGACATCACCCTTCCTCTTGCACACATTTAGTTACACTCTTCAACCAGTCATCTGGGAGAATACGCTCATACATATTAGTATTTATATTATCAGTAACGAATCCCACTCCAACATCTCCTGACGCCTTCAGCATTTCAGCAGGCAACCCAGACACACCTGCTGCCTTCCCTAACTGCATCCTACCCATTCCCCTGCTCAAAATAGCGTCAATCAAATTAGGCTTAGGACCAAGCATTGGACACGCTGACTCCAAACCTTTCCTGTTCCAGTCAAACTCCTCATTCAGCAACCGGTTATAATACTTTCTCCAGTCTCTAATATCCTCCCTGTTCACCACTACCTTTCTTTCTTCGTTCTTCACACACTGCCCATCAATGATATCCTTGTTTCCCCTGTTCATCTGACTTGCCACCTTAAACATCATATTCTACTTTTCATCTTGTTTAGGTTATCTAGTAAAAGTCTCAGACTCAGATTTTTCCGCGCATACCTCTTTTCTTGTCCAAGGCTTAGCAGCCAAGTATTCCTCTTTGTTGCCACCCTTTTCCCATTCCCGGAAAAGCCTTCTTTTCTGCTTAACTTCAGCTTCTACACCCTCATCCCACCACCATGTTAACGCTGTCTTCGGGGTATGGTGGGCTCTTGTCCATCAACTCACTGAACGAGTAACTCTCAGATTGTTCTTGAGAGCTCAATACTGTTCATCAACACTGTCAGCAAGCCTCTGTTCAGCCACCATTCTATTTATCTCTCCATAGAATGCGTCCCCTACTGCTTTTTTTTTTTTTTTTTTTTTCAACTTCCATATTATCCTCCCAGGTGCTTACTTCTTCCTCACCAACCGCTCCTTAAACGCCTTGTCACATATCAGTTACTTGTGTTGCTGTACATAAACATTCTGCTCTCTATAGCTTTGACATCCTTCACCAACCTCCTATCTGCCCTTCTCACCACCAAATAGTTAATCATTTTATTATACATTCATTTTCCCAGTCTCTCAACATTATTGATGGTCTGCCACTCCTCCATTTTTAGAGTGACCCACATATTCAATTTTCACTCCTCTATATATACCTATTTTCTCCATATGATCATAACATCGAGTTTGTTTAGCCCTGGTTCTAACAGACTTCTTTACTCCACATCTTTTTCGAACCATATCATTTCTTATCCTGTAAGTAGTACAAAAGTGCCCAGGAGTACGCATGCATACTCCTGGGCACTGTGTAATAAGCATCCCCCCCCCCCCCTTCTGCGTACTACTGGGCATGCCTTCAGGCAAACCCCACTTCAAGCCCCTGCCCAGGTCTACGCATGCCTAATCCTGGACACTTTGTAATAGGCATCCCACCCCCCCATTATTAGGTCACATACCTCCTGTCCAAATCTACAGAGGTTGAAGATGGCTTAATTAAGAGAGCTCATCTCCACGTCCACCTTCTGTGGTGGGTGGTGGGTAAAATTGACTGAGGGAAAGCTCTAGTGAGTGGCCTTGACTAACTTTCATAGGTGAGTAGCTCGCCCTCTCTCTCACTCTTCATTATGTTTTCTATCTAATTTCTTCTTATTCTCCACACATTACCACTATTATTACCAGATTTAAGAAACCTCTTTTCATAAAAGGGACAAATAAAAAACAAAGTGAAATATTTGAAGACATTTATTTAATCGCTTTGCTATTGCACACAACCTAAATCAGGACATATCAGGCACTGTGCATCACTCAGGTACATTGGATCTGCACATTTAAAGCAAAATATCATGGGTATTTTGTGTGGATCACACAGTGTTTCCAAATGTTCATAACACCACAGTTCAGCTAAGGGTGATTTCGCGTAGTTATGGTCGAGTTTGATAACTGTCCATAGGTCACATCCCAGGCTTGTACCTAAGGAAGAAAAGTCCAATAAATCACTCTTAGATACAGTAAAACAAACACTTCATGAGTCACCCATCAAAGATACCTTACCCACCCGACTCTCCCATTTTCCATAGATGTCTGTCAGAGTCTCATCTCCAGAGGTTTATATATCCATCTCTAGATTATTACCAAGTACTGTCATACACCCATCACCTATTATGGAACTGTAAGGACTGATACTTACCAGTGTGTAGTGACTACACTCTTCAGGGAAGATTCTTGCATAGGTAAAATGCACATTCCTTGTAATTATATTTATTCAAACAGAAAGTGCGTCGGCAGTCAGGGATAAGTACAGGAAAATATTTATGCACATATTTTAGACACCGTTTATCGTTCTCGACATAATTATGTTTGCGGAACTGTTTTTTGATTATCATCATCAATCTTTCTACACCCTCTGTGCATATGACATGTATGAAAAATAAAATACATAGGCTCCACAAACATAGGAAAAAACACTCTGAAGGTGGTAGGGTTGTGTGCACAATTTAAATGTTTTATGATTTCTTTAAAAAGTTACAAAATGTTCTGAGTACTGGTTAGGTAGAAGACCATATGAATCAAGGAAATATATAAAGTGATCCTTTATGAAAAAACAAACCCAGTGATCCATTTCTCCAGTTTTTGAAGTGGGTAATATGTTAGGGATGATAAACACAGGTCCTAGTTTGTTAGGTATTTTCACATTTATCATTTCATCGGCCGCCAGACATCTCCAGAATTGTTTAATACAGTGAGGGGGTAAATTTTTACGAATCACAGTTTCGAGTTCTTGATCATTCCTTTTTTTTTTTTTTTTTTTTTTTAAGCTCTCACATCTGAATATATCTGCCGATCACTATTTATTCTTAGAATTCCTTAAGTGTCTCCAAACATCAGCAGGACACTATTAGACCCACTGGCTTTCTTGAATGTTATATTTATTCTCAAATTTCCTGTGTATTCGGGATCAATTGCATCTTTAACGTCCTCAGGTAATAGGTCTAAAACTAAAATAATTCTTCCATTGGTATAGGCCTCATAGTTAAGTAAGTGATCTCGATTGAGACCTAGAGCCTTCAAGGTATAAGGGTACAGTGATGCGTACTGATAAGGAAAAAGAGACTGTGAAGTTATACAAACTTCTCCCATTGACACTTACAGATACTCCTGATAAGTCGGCATGAGTCATATACAAAGGATTCTTATGATATCATCCAGGAAAAGCCCCCATATCAACTATACACAAATACAGTTTGCTTGGAAAACAGTTCCCCAAGGGTTGTCAACAGTCATTGAACTTTGATTTTGAGCAATGACGTATGATTTTATAACTTGCTTATTATATACATAATTAACAAACGACCCTGGATCAGATAACGAACCATTAAGTGCAGCCATGGCCGCCGGCTGAGGAAATACACGAGTAACCCACAGTTTACACAAATCTATGTGGAGCTTCGTTTTGCCCTCATCTTGATGAGTGTTAATAATAAAACTCGGATTGGCGAATTCAAGTCGAATATTGACGTCAATGTTATCAAGTAAATATCCATCCAACCCATTTAAGTCCATCAGTAGTGGACTACATAGATGCAGTCCATGTTCCTTAGTTAGAGTAAGAAACCTTTTTCCCTGATCACTGAGCCCAGCAAAATAGTCTTCAGTATAAGTATCTTCAATCCCAGTACCATTCTCATCATGAAGTAAATAACAATTTTTACCAATAGTTCCTACTTTGGAGGGACTAAGTGTTGTGAGCAATTTTATAAAGGCTGCATAATTCAACCCGAATCCAATTTAAAAACACAGATGCATTTTTAAATACTGTATGTAATAGTACATTCACAAACATCATCTTATCATCTTCTACGAGTACGGAAAATCCGTCTGCTTTGTAACTCGCAATTTCAACTCGAGGGCTAGAGTGCTCATATCAATGAATGACCCATCAGCTCTAGGTATGCGAAATTCTACGTATTTATCAGTTATTTTTTGATCAAAGCCTGCGTTTTTGGGTAAAACATCCATATCTTGCTTTCAAGCAATTGATGATTCTATCATCCGGACTTTGTGAGGACAAGGAAACATTTCTGATATGGCAGCTGAATAATTGCTGAGAGGGGATTTCACCCCTACCCCCGAAGCAACATCAAGAGACATGTTACCAGAATCAAATCACTATTCTAACTAAGCTATATTAAGTCAAATACATCCTTTTGATAACATTTCCGCAATTTCCGCCTCCTTTTTTACTTTCGTTTACGTCCTCCTTTCATGCTAGCTCTTTGAGCGACACCTTTCAGGGCTGTAATACCTCTCTGTTTCAGAGAGTTCTTCAGATTTGCCCTGCCACTAGATACGTCCTCGAGTACACCTCGTCCCATTCCCAGAGCTTCAGGAACTACATTTTTCATAAAAAAAGGAATTACCCGTTTCCCTATGCCCCTTAGAAAGTAAAAAAATACCAGACCCCCCGTTGTTAGTATATGGGGTTCCTAAAAGTAGTTATATCACTTAGAGCCCCTCCTCGTTTGAGTAGAAATGTGTCTTTGAATAGTAACAAGAATTCATTTTTGGAAGGAGGAATCAGGGTAGTAAGCATCATAGTGTCAAAAACAGTAATGAGTCTGTGATCATCTTTACCTACGTCTTGTATGTAAAACACAGGTAACACTGATTGTCTTCAAAGTACAGTATATTGGTCCACCATTTTGATTAGTAATTTTTATGATAACACTTTCTATGGTTGAACTACTAATTGTTTTGTACATTATAGGATTAACACCCTTAATTGTCACATCATTCGGTAGGGGTATAGCATCAAGGATATTCACAATTTGCCCCCCGAATCGTGAAGGGTTAACCAGGTCAGAGTACACATATAAATAATCATTGGAACCATCAGATCTGGGTGGATATGGACCTACAACTTTAACAGGATTGGGTTTCAGTGATGAAGGACTTTCCTTTTCAGTTTTTTGAAATACCGAATAACGAACTCTTGGTTCAAACCCCAGCACTATGGCAATTTGAGGGGCAAACTCCACTGATAACTCGGTGTATAAACGATCTACATCAGCCCCAACTACCATTTTTTGAATGACAACCCTATCTAGGTTGAAATCATAGTGCAATATTTGGTGGTAAGGGAAATAATCAACATACGTTTCTTGAATATTTTCCTGAAGTTCTTTCATCATTTGATGGTTAATGGATTCGATTATGGATACTAAATTGTGAGAGCCTAAATTGCAAACAATATTTGTTTCGGGTATATAATTTTAAAAATTGAACTCGTAGTCTTCATTTTCAGATCTCATTATTGGTGCATGAAAACCAATTTTACACTCCGGATCACCATTTCTGAGACAGTAATAATGTTTTGGGAATAAAATATTACTTAACCCAACCTCATATTCATTATTTGGGTCTAGCCGCAATGGGATAATGCGATTCTGAAAGTTTGTTGTGGTATTATCTGGGTAAACATCTCTACTTGCAATGGAAGAGAGATAAAGGTAAATGTCATCAGCGTCTTTCAGTGACATGACTGTTTCCCAAGTAGAATACATACTAACAAAAAAAATACTATATACCATTATTTTATAGGTTAAGAAAACAAATGATTTGTAAATCTTTTTTTTACTTTTACTAACAGCTTACCTACGAATTTTATCAACCCTCAAAAACACACACAGTACTTAGAATTACATACAATAACCCAATGACATCTTACAGACTATTATGACTAAATGCTAGTAGTATACAAGAGTTTCTTAAGTAAATCTCTTTCAGTACATAGAATTATATGCCATCTCCCCAAAACATCTTACAAACTATTAGTAGTAGTCAAATTTCGGAATGCTTAGTTTTGATAAGTAATAATTTCTTAAGTAATATTGGTGTAAGTAATTTCTCTATATAAATTATTTTCTTATGAAACCTGGATCATTCAGTGGCCTCTTTTATATAACAGCTTCCATTTCTGGCTTCTTTCCAGGCAGTGGAATCATCATAAACATTTAATACACTAACACTGTCACTTATTCTAATATATATATATTTTTTTCTTTTTAATGATACCGAGTGGTTCCACTTCATCTGAGGTTGCTGCGGGTCTTTTTCGTGGGTCTTTGCGTTGTCCATGCTGCTGCTGCTGCTGCTGCTGCTGCTGTGGTGGCTCATACTGGGGGTGGGGCAACTGCTGCTGCTGCTGCTGTAGTGGTTCATGCTGGAGGAGGGGTAGTAACATTGGATCCTCCAGCCACACCTCCTCGTAGGAAGGAGGCTGTGGTAGAGGTTGTGATTGTTGTGATGAAAGCTGCGGTAGTGGCTGTGGTTGTGATGGAAGCTGTGCTAGTGGTTGTTGTGGTGGATACCACTCGCGTACTCCAACAGCGGGTTTATGATCGGAGACATTTCTCCTATCAACGATTGTACAATTGATGTTGTTACGCCGGGGCTATACTGCAAGCTTCTCAAAGCAAGGCAAATATTTTAATTAAAGCCCACGTATCCCCACCCAGACCACTTCCAGTCCCTGCAGGTACTAGTAAATTTTTAATACCTAAATGGGCTAGGATACGTTTTAGCTCTTCAATACATAGAGCTAAGTTACCCACACGTCCAGTCAGAGTATTCAGTTGAAGACCCTGAATGTAATGTCGGTCTGACGACCTTGATATTAATGGTTGGGCAGACTCGTTGTCTCTAGTTCAGAGCCAGGACCCCAATGGGCTACTAAAGTAATTATATAGGGTCTGTTACTTTCTTTAAATACTCTAACCACCCCTACTTTATCTCTTGATATGACCTGGGCTCTGTAAAGGGGTTTTCGAATGAAATACAAATTAGCATGAGGGTACTTTTCAGAAATTACAGCACAAAAGGCCGTAATTTCGTACACCAGTAGCATTAACTATGTGACAAATAGCATTATCTCTGACGTCATACTGATCGTCAGTTATTACCCCGCTAACTCTTTGAAAAAGGGTACCCTCAGTCTCCATCATAAGGCGAAAGTCTGTCCTAAATTCACAGGAGTGAGTCATAACTCCTTATGTTCGACCTAACCTGAGTCATAGCTAAAAACACCTCCCGAGTTGGTATAGCGCTTAGGACACAGCTTATGACTCGATCATAACGGTAAACATGACCGCCACACCATAACAACAATAAATTAGCCACCGTCAACCAAGGCGTTCTCGTGACAGGAAAGATGTGCATAAAGAGTTAAGTGATGCAGAACTGGTAAAGAGATACCGCTTGGACCGTGCAGGCATAATTTTCGTAACAGATTTGGTGTGGAGGACCCTAACAACACCAACGGGAAGAACAAGGCTCTCATGCCAGAAATGAAAGTTATTTTAATGTTGCATTATCTTGCCACTGGAAAAATGCAATTCTGTAGTGGTGACGACCACTTGTGCTTTTCTCTATCGTACTGTTGAAATTCTCCATGCTGCTGGTGGCAGTGGTGGTGTTTGTTTACATGCGGTGAGGCAACATGTCCTCGTCCACAGTGAAACAAAGCGGTAAATAAATAATTCCTAAAACTTGACAGTAATCAGCTGACTTTTCGATGAAAACATTTGAGAAAAATATCGTATTTATTTTAAATTTTTTGTTACGTCTTTTCTCTGCTGTTTTTTGGTATTTTTCTTCAATTTTCAAAACTCGCAAGTGCAACATATAGCAGATGCTATCTCTGATGCTTATGATTTCGACCTAACAAAGTCTCGACTTTGTTATGATGAACTGCTCATTAAGTCTCACATTTCTGACTTTCACTTAACTATGATGCAGGTTTTATAAGTACGGCCCCTGGAGCCTTCCTTTTATGGAGGAGTGCTAACCAACAAACTCACTCTCCTCTTTCAAGGTCGTAACTGGGTGGGAATTCTCCGTTTTCTTTTTCTAGGTAAATTACAAATCTTGTCGTATGGCTCGAAGATTATCCAGTGGTGACTTGACAGACAAAAATTGGAGAGCCACCTCTCTATAACGATGATATTGTTGTTGATAATACTGAAGTTGAGTGTCTATATCCTTATCATTCAGACTTAGAGTGGAAACATCTAAATCTGTATCTTGCATATAGTAATCCTTTGTTAGATTGCCAAATACTCTGTTGTAAGTCTCAAAAAGGGAGTTGATAATCGTGGCCCTATGTCTGGCGAGAGCGTGAGCCAAACGTATTTCCCTTAATCGATCATGGACTTGCAAGCCTCTCCCACAGAAACTCATTCTGCTCGAGATCTCAAGGTAGACTGTTTCTGCAGGCTGTAAAGAAAGACTTAATATGGGTCCCACCTCTTAAAACTTTGCTTTATTTTTTTATGAAGAGACGTGACCCCACCCCCGAATAGTTGTTTCTTTGCCATTGGATTCTTGATATAAACCTCGGGTAAATCTATAAGTTTCACCAAAGTTCGTAAGTCAGTTATTTTACGTGAATCAAACCTGTTGTTTCGGGTTACCCTGTACTGAATTACATCTATAATATTAATGTTGCGAATTAGAGACATCAGATTATCCATATCATACCAGTGTACTAAAGGGTGTTGTCGTAAATATAAGATATCAAAAGCATACTGATGGATGTCTGGTTTGATTAGTATTTTGATTGTGTCCTCGAGCGAGTGACGATGTTCTGTATTTGAAGGCTGAATGGGGGCAATTACATGGGAAGATTTAGGATAAGCAGTTTCCTGGGGTCTTTGAGTGGTAGAAGCATAAAGAATGTTTTCCGCCTGAGACCTTGGTACTAGGCAGAATTCTTTGACTGCCATTATTTAAGAAGTCTCCCTAATACAGTAGTGGCAATGGGTAGCAAGATGCTTAGAATAGACCCTCCAGTAGTTGAGGTAAGGATCTGCTTTTTTCTCTGTAAAGGTGTTTGTTTCAGAACAATCTCTCGAATTACAGACTGGTGTGGACGAAGCTTTCTTATTACCTTTGTATCTCTTGTTAAGTATTTCATCAAGAAATTTGCAAATATCTCTGCTAAGCAGTCTAACTCTGGTTTGCGACACCTGGAAATTAATTTGCTGCTCAGCTTTGGTTTGGTTTCTTTCAGAAACTGAATATATTCACGATGGCGGGAGATCAGTGGTTTTCTGGATCTCCGAGGCATCTATCCACTCGTTAAAGCGATCTGGATATGATTTCCAGTGAATATAATACTGCAAAGAGCCGTCTTTCTCTTTCCGTCTCTTTAATATTTCAATGGGGAAGGTTTCTGGAGCTAAAGTAGGGATTATTTCTTCTCTGTAGAATATTCCCTTGATTGCTTCTCCACCCCAGTCTTCCAGCTCATAGGTATAAATTCCTGACTTACTTCTGTGTATTTTAGTAATGCGAAATATCTCTTCTGTATTCTGTTTAGTAAATCCTTTTGCAAAGCTCTTACTCCTGGATGAAGTCACTATTCGTACTAAGTCCCCTACAGCCAAGTCTGAACTAACTGGTTTTTACGTTTGATAGGCTTTTTATACATTATTGTAAATTGCTTTCGCCAGTCTCTGGGGTCTGTTAGCTTGTGAATTTCATCAGGTGTCTTGCCCTTCAAGCCTCGATGAGGAGTGAGATTATATGTGCTTACCAGTGTACTTAGAATGGGTAGGTAGTTTAAAGTGTTGTATGCAGTTAAATGCTGATAAAATTTGTGCTTCAGAGTTCTAATGGCACGCTCACAGAGGCTAGCCTTTGTCTCTTGTGAGTAAACACTATGCAGAGTAATATTCTTCCTCTTCAAGTAAGATTCCTGCGTTTTGTTATAAAATTCTGTCCCCCTGTCTATGAAAAGTCTTGAGTAACCTTGTGATTCTGGTTTACTTAAAATGAATGAAAGAGCGTTAGTTACAGTAGCTCCAGTTTTTCGTTGAATGGGATGGACAAACATGTAACGTGAGAAGACATCTATACATACCAGTAAATATTGTCTATCTATCTATCTATCTATAGCCTGACGCCCTGATCCCGCAAAGGGTGGCCGCAGACAAAACGCCTCCAAGTCGCTGTCACCGACCATTTGATTACCCTCCCCCCAACTCACCCCCCCTCCCTCATATACCGCTCAACTCCATCCCTCCACCTCATCCTCGGTCTACCCCTCCCTTTCTCTCCCTCCACCTCACCTACGTACACCCTCTTAGTCAGTCTTTCATTCTCCATTCTCTCCACATGTCCAAACCACCTCAGTGTATTTCTCCTAATCTTCTCAACCACATCCACATCCACCCCACAACGTTCCTTCACTTCTTCATTCGTCAACCTGTCCCTCCATGTCACTCCACATGCTCCTCTCAAGTAACTCATTTCCACCGCTCTCACTCTTGACTTGTTCCCCTCTTGCAAGGTCCACGCCTCACTTCCATACGTCAGGGTAAGGATCACAGTACTATCATGCAGTGACTTCTTAACTTCCATAATATTGTCCATGGTTATTTTCCCCCCGTAAGTGCCTCAAATCAGCCAGGTCACATGTCAGAATAATGCGGGGGTCCTGCTGCTACAATGTTTCGTCGTGGGAATCGTTTTCCTTGTAATTTATGCAGAGTATAAACTTTAGAACCTTTTCAAAATCTCCTCACATCTGTTTTAGTCACTAGGGTGTTTATTTTTTTGGCGGCCCGACATAATTTTTCAATACTACCCATGGATGCAGGTGATGTAGGATCATGGTATATGTTTCGAAGTAAGCTATTAATTTTCATAGGTATTGATTACTTCACAAGGAGGCTGTCCAACAATGTTTGACTCAAATTGCAATTGTGAGGGAGTTATTATAGATAAATCAATCAGTAAATACCCATAAAGTTTATTGATAACGGCTCGCCTGTATATTTTGAGGATATCTGGCACATGTTGTTTACCAAATATCTGACGAGCTAAACATTCCACCTGTCCCAAGTCACGCATTCGAAGTAAAAAATGAGTGGCATTAAGGGATACGTCAGGAGAAAAGGGACCTCTCTTAAAAAGGTTTTGAGATATTAATACAACACTCAAGTTTGAATAACGTCCCTTGATGAAAGCTTCAGCTACAGTTTGACTCTACATTGCCTTTAAATACAAATCATCAAATGTGAGTAGTGATTTTCCTTGTGGAGTAGAGTGTACTGAAGGGTCAATTATATCTTTGTCCACAGAAACTTTACGACCAATGACTGGATCATCTTGAAGAGGGTGATAGCTTACACCACAGATAAATATTTTTGACAACTTTTCTGCATAGTACTTGATGAGTTTAGATATCAGTACGGTTCTTCATGAGTTTGAGAACCCTGCCACAATAATTCTGGCAGGATCACGAAATATATCTGTGTGTTCTGATGTATAAACATACTCCATGGTGTTTAATCATAAACTGATGAAAAAACTAATATGTCCTCACCTAATAAATAAAACATGAACACTGCAGACACTTTATTTACAAGATAACAGTAAAGGATTTTAACACAGAATATATACAGTAGGCTCTATATGATTTTTCCATACAAATTATATATGAAAATAATGATACAAACTCCCTCATAGATAATGAAGTAGCTTCCCTTTCTAGGAAAGAAGACTAAAAAATGTCCTCACCTAATAAATAAATGACATGAACACTGCAGACACTTATTTACACATTATCAGGAAAGTTTTTTTTTAGTATATATATATAGTTTTTTTTTATTTATATATATATATATATATATATATATATATATATATATATATTTAATTTATATATATATATATATATATATATATATATATAGATAGATAGATTTATATCCCCCCCCCCCTCTGCGTACTACTGGGGATGCCTTCAGGCAAACCCCACTTCAAACCCCTGCCCAGGAGTACGCATGCGTACTCCTGGGCACTTCTGTATTACTCACGTCCTCTTAAACACTTGCCATGAGACTCTGCTTGCTTCATAGTTTTCATGAATCACGTTAATCATTATCCTATCCACTAAACACCCTCCACACACATTTGTCAAATATTCTTTTTTCCATTGCTCTTCTTCTTGGTGTCTTCCTCATGCCACACTTCAGTGCTGCACCTACAACGTTAAAGATTGGATTAAAACACTTTCATGCCATCACTTTGGAGCCCTGACACTCCGACCTTTGCATAGTATCAAATCCTTTTTAATGCTGTCAACCTTCTTTCCATGTTGCCTCCCCACTTTCCACCTCCTTTGCACAGTTACCTCTATTCTTCCACTGCTCTTAAGTTTCTTTAACTTCCCTCACCAGTTCGTCTCTACATTTACCCTCAAATCAAACTGACAGTCTCCCTCCCCTTGAGTTAGAATTACTTTAAACAATTAATATTTGCTTTCACATCATGACGCTCACGGTCATCAACAAACTCAGCACCAATCTCTCAATCACCAGACATGCTAAATTAAAAGCTGTGGATATGTTTAGTCAGCCTGTAAGACGGTGTTATCAGGACGGATGGAACGGCCGCCAAGGAGTCCCAGGAGCTAGGTTTCACATCCCGGTGCACAACAGCCGTCTTTTTGCTTTTTTTTTTTTTTTTCAGCAAGGGTACCCGGCGTTGCCGGACCAAAAAGGCGAGCACTCTAATCCTATTTGTTCTAGCTCAATCTTTTTTTTTTTTTTTTTTTTACTCCAGAAAGTCTATGTACCTCTTATGCTTTTGATGAGGGATTATGAGAGGTCCAGGAACTTTCTCTTTCAGCTATCGCAGACTAACGCACAGTATTTGTGCTCACTTGTTTACATTATCGGTGACTTCAAATGACCTCCGACCAGCGACCTTAAACTACTTCGGTGGTCAACCTCACATAGCCTATGTCCGAACCGGAAGTCATGTGAGTCTCCATGCCAAAAATAGGGCTGCTGGGTCTAGACGTTAGAGCGTGTATTACTGGTGACATCAAAATTTAATGACCTCCGACCAGTGACCTCAAATGACCTTGGAGGTCAACCTTACGTATCCTGTTTCCGAACTGGAGCTCATGTGAGTCTCCGTGCTAAAAATTGGGCTGGAGGGATACCCGGCGTTGCCTGGGCCAAAAGGGAGAACACTCTACCAGTGACCTCAAATGTCACAGATCTGAATTTTGACCCCCCAAACCATCTCTGCATCACCCTGATTCAGAATATATATGGATTTTGGAGTTTCTTGCTGTGATTTGGGCGTGATTGACGAACAAACAAACAAACAAATAACACGGCTTTTCATATATACTGTATATAGGTAGACAGATAGATAGACAGATATATATAAAGAGAGAGAGAGAGAGAGAGAGAGAGAGAGAGAGAGAGAGAGAGAGATGACATCGATGCAGCCTGCACTTTACATCTCGTTAACCATTTTCCTTTGCATTTATCCTCTACTGATATCCTCATTCTTCTGTCTGGATGCAATCTAGTTGATCCTTTATATTAGAGTGGCATCTTTTCTCCTCACTAGTAACAGAAAATTTGATTAAATTGAATAAACTACCTCTTGTTTTGAACATTATAAAACAGCACTTTATATCTGAGCACCCAAAATCCGAAAATTCTCTATATCCAAACTAGAATAATCAAGGGACAGCAAAACCAACGTGCATAAGACGCCCCCGGGCTGTGCTGTTAATCACTTCAACTCGTCATTGTGCTGAAGTGGTTGATTAATAACTATTGCCTTGCTTAGTCACATAAGAGTGAGCATAGGAGTCTGAGTGTTTTAATACAATCAGAATTGATCCGTTCACGTCGAAACAAACTTAGTATACTATTTCAACTAACGTCAGATGCTTTTATACAGCTAAAATATAATATACTAGACTGTCAGTGTTAATGCTGTCACCGTTAACTCTCTCATGGTCGGGATAACTTCTGTATTACGTTCCTGCTGGCTCGATTTTACTCATCTGGCTGTGAGTCATAGGACTCAGGAGCTCGATAGTGCTGAATGTTCGAAAAGCTTCGTCCTTATGACAGTGTGATCAGGACTGGTGGAACCGTGGCCTGTGAGTCATAGGAGCCCGGGTTCATATAGACGCCTCAGCCGTCATTTTTATGTATTTTTCCTTTATGGTCCTTTTTTGGACTTGAAAACTTTTTTTTTCTATTTTCTCTACCTTTCCATGATTTTCATTTCCACCGATATCCTAAAATTCCCCATATCGGTGACTTTACCTCTCAAAGCCGAGGACGTGTTATAATTCTCTGTAAATGTAGGCTAATAATAGGTTTAATAATAGTGTCTTTGGACTGAAAAGGATAATGGAAGATCTGTTTGGAACCCTTTCAGTGCGAAAGCCCATTTCCTGTGGACATTATATAGGCGGATGTAGTGTCTGCTGGAAACGTACACAGCTTCTCACTGGGAATGTCAATTCACATAAAGTTTATCCGCAGTCTTGTTGTCCCATACCATCAAGAATCCTTAACCATATGATGTATTTCAAACATCCTCGTAGTCCAGACGACCAAGAATTTCATAACGTATTCAAACATGTGGAGTAACCAGCCCTAGTCGGTTAATCCACGTGAACGGAAATACTAGACACTACATCACACACACACATCCTCTCCAGGCTGTATATAATGTCGGAGAGATTCCCTTCAGATCAGAAGGGGTTGGAGAGTAGGCCTGAGAACACAATCGTGGCGGAGGCAGGAGACAGGGAGTAGGAGAGTGAGAGTAAAGTAGGACAGCAGCTAGCACAAACTGCTACTAACCATAGGCTATACAGGTCACGCTAGGCTCTTAACTAATTCAAGTGTCTCACAATAAACTCAACCTACCCAGATCTGCCTGTTTTATCACCCTACTTAAAATACGAAGAGAATAACGGAACAGAGAAGGCCTACCCTGACTTCTACACGCCTCACCATTACTCTCTCCTAGCGACTCTCCCATCGACGATTCAACTAAATAACCTTCTCTACAGAAATTCTTAGATTATAAGCACAATAAAGTGATCTAAAGGCAGCAAGAATAAAATACAAAAGGCGTCAACACAGTGAAGTGTGTATGGATGTGGAGGGAGAAGGGGATGGATGGATTGATGGATACGAGGTAGGTGGATTGATGGATGGATCTGAGGGTGAGTGAGTTGGAGGTGGATATATTAGTCGGCAAGATGTAAATGGATGGTTGCATGGATGGATGGGGAAGTAAAGATTTACCTGCGTTCATTCTTCTAGTGTTCGTAGTTAATCCAGTTTTTTTTTTCCTCTTCTTTTCCAGGGCATTCTTGCTTTCATTGGCTGTTTGTTTGTGTTTGGGTGCTTGCGTCGGTGCGTGTGTGTGTAAAGGTGGGTGGGTGGATGGATGGGTAGTCCATTGAGAGAGACAGAGAGAGAGGGGATAACAGAGACAGACACAAGGATTAGCCAAGCAATTTATACTTCTCTAGAGACACAAATACAGGGAAACAGTAATAGATTGATAAACATTAAGCATAGAAAATGAAAGACTGATATATAAGTAGTTAGGCAGATTCATAGATGAAGATACTGTGAGACTTCTCTTCACATAACAAACAAAAGGCACTACAGCCAAAGCAAGTAGATAACTGGGTCTGGTTAATTAGGCTCGGGACTGAAACCTCACTTGGCTTGATCTTTCTTTTACAATTATAAAATGTTTGTGAACTTATTTTCCTCTTGCATTTAATCGCTCTTGGGTGTAAGAGAATTTATTGTGTGTGTGTGTGTGTGTGTGTGTGTGTGTGTGTGTGTGTGTGTGTGTGTGTGTGTGTGTGTGTGTGTGTGTGTGTGTGTGTGTGTGTGTGTGTGTGTGTGTGTGTGTGTGTGTGTGTGTGTGTGTGTGTGTGTGTGTGTGTGTGTGTGTGTGTGTGTGTGTGTGTGTGTGTGTGTGTGTGTGTGTGTGTGTGTGTGTGTGTGTGTGTGTGTGTGTGTGTGTGTGTGTGTGTGTGTGTGTGTGTGTGTGTGTGTGTGTGTGTGTGTGTGTGTGTGTGTGTGTGTGTGTGTGTGTGTGTGTGTGTGTGTGTGTGTGTGTGTGTGTGTGTGTGTGTGTGTGTGTGTGTGTGTGTGTGTGTGTGTGTGTGTGTGTGTGTGTGTGTGTGTGTGTGTGTGTGTGTGTGTGTGTGTGTGTGTGTGTGTGTGTGTGTGTGTGTGTGTGTGTGTGTGTGTGTGTGTGTGTGTGTGTGTGTGTGTGTGTGTGTGTGTGTGTGTGTGTGTGTGTGTGTGTGTGTGTGTGTGTGTGTGTGTGTGTGTGTGTGTGTGTGTGTGTGTGTGTGTGTGTGTGTGTGTGTGTGTGTGTGTGTGTGTGTGTGTGTGTGTGTGTGTGTGTGTGTGTGTGTGTGTGTGTGTGTGTGTGTGTGTGTGTGTGTGTGTGTGTGTGTGTGTGTGTGTGTGTGTGTGTGTGTGTGTGTGTGTGTGTGTGTGTGTGTGTGTGTGTGTGTGTGTGTGTGTGTGTGTGTGTGTGTGTGTGTGTGTGTGTGTGTGTGTGTGTGTGTGTGTGTGTGTGAGCTGGCTGGCAATTGACTATTTTATCATCTTCACCTTCTTCACAATCTCATCTATAATTTCCCACCCACAGGTGAGGTAAGCTAGGGTCCAAGAAGCAAGGGAAAACGAGTTATAGTGGGATAGCTAATCAGTGTCACTGGCAATGAAATGGGTCACATAGTCAATCAGTTATCATTCAAGCACCCAGAATCATCGCTAACCTCACAGAAATGATGAGCTAGACATTTCTTTTTTTAATTTTAGACGTTTTCTTTATAGGTAAGTTTTATTGGGAAAAGGGTGTTAATCATTGTCATGTTCTCCTCTTTACATAGGCCTAACTTGTCAAAACAACTCAAACGGCTGTCAGATCCCGAGCCTCATGAACTTCAATACCTCACTTAATTAAACACTTATTTCATGGTCTGCCACGCCTTCTTCCAATTTCAGACTCACTCGCACATACCATTTTCACTCTCCTACTTATATCCACTTCATGGCTAAGACTAATATTTCTAAGGATTCTGTTCAATCTGGTGTCAACAGACTTTTTACTCCACAATTTTATCAAATCACATCATTTCGTATATTATCCATTCTTTCCAGTTCATAAACATTCCTCAGAAATCCCATTTCCACTTCTCTCACTGCTAAGATTTTGTTTCATATCACACCAAAGTCTCACAACCATACGTTACTGTGGGCACTGAAGCACCTTCATCCAGTCTTCTTGCAACCTCCACATTTACATCTCTGCTTATAACCAAAGCCCGTATAGTTCCAGCCACTTTCGGTCTTTTTGCTACTCTACTTTCACTTGGTCTGCACATTTAACTCTCCCTTCTATTACGGCACCTGGGTATCAAAACCTCCTCACTGATTCAAGTCTCCCTTCATTTACTACCAGATAACACTGATAAGTCACTTTCCCTCTCAACAAGAACGTTCGTTCTACACTTATGAACATATACTATCCAAGCACGGCGCTCATATGTTTCCCCAAAAATCTGCACCAGTGATGCTAAATTAAAAACTGTTGATGTGCTTACTCAGCCTCTAAGACGGTGTGATCAGTATGGATAGAACGGCCGCCTGGGAGTCATAGGAGCCAGGGTGCGTGTTATTTCTACTTCTCCGTCGTTTTACTGATATCTTTATTTCGTTCTTGCAGTTGTTTTCGGGTACTTTCCGCATCTAAAAAACTAATTTCTTTTAGTTTTTCTTTCCAACGATATCGTCATTCATTTAGATGGATGAATTAATATAACGCCTTGAATCAGGGCGATGTCACTTTGGTTTAGTTTTGCTGCCACCATACAAACTTATTAGATTTGGAAAAAAAACATCTCGTATTGCTGGGTTTAAAGAGAGGATGAATAAATCCCCTACTGTATAAAACTTTCTATTTAGATTTAAAAAATCTTGAGGAGATGGCAAAAACAGAATGAAAAAGATAACCCCGGGATAAGCTATCAGCATTACTCGTCATCGTACTGAAGTGGTTGATTAACACCTGTTGTTCTTTTATGTAATCTGAGAGTGAGCAAGGGAAGTTGAGAGTTTTGATACTGTAAAAATTAACCCTTTCGTTGCCGGGACAAAAATAGTACACAATGTCACATAGCACTAGATACTTCTATTTACCTACCAGCTAGTATGCCAGCCTGAAAGTGTTAATATTGTCAACATTAACCCTTCTGTGGTCGAGATAACTTCAGTATTCTCTTCCAGTTATCCCGATTTCACTTATCTGTCTGTGAGTCATAGGAGCCTGAGAGTGTTGATAGCTCTCCATGAGTTTGGTCCTTAAGACGGTGTGATCAGGGCTGATGGAATCGTGGCCTGAGAGTCATAGAAGCCCTGTTTCTCTTCTCCTCTACCTTGTCTTTTTACATTTACTTTCATTTAGTTTCCTTGTGGGTTTTGCATCAGATTTCCCCCCTTGTCCTTACCTCATAATTTTTTAGTTAGTAACATCCTAAATTGTGTTATAACTGTTTTGCCTCCTTAAAATTGGAGTAATGTTCTTTTGTCTTCTTTATATAATTCTTACATGTGATAAATGTAATTTTTTAGCCACCTTTGTGATGGTATTCTCGGACTGAACGGTTAGTGGAGTCTGTTTTGAAATCTTTCAGTGCAAGGGATCATTTCTAAGACGACTGAAGTACAGTAACCTGAAGTTTTGTCCTGAAGACGGTGTGATCAGGACTGGTGGAAACATAGCCCGTGAATCACAGGAGCCCAAGATTTATATCACATACGGCGCTATCTTTCTTTTTTTTATTATTATTATTATTTCTATTAGCAGTTGCATATAAATCAACTTTTTCTCTGTTTCCCCCACGTCCCTTATGTTTCTCTTATTCTGTCATCCAAATTTTCTGTTATGTCGTTGACTTACCCCTTTACGTCAAAGTCGTGTGTGTGTGTGTGTGTGTGTGTGTGTGTGTGTGTGTGTGTTCTAGCTAGCGATTGATAATTTTATCATCGCCATACCTTGATAATAATTGTTCACATCCGGAGGTGAGACGAGATACTTTCCAGAAACAAGGGAACAGAGTTATATTGGGAGAGCTAATGAACAGCATAACCAAAGAAATGGGCCACACACTCATTCACTAACCATTCACAAACCTAGAATCATCGCTCACCTCACAGAAATGATCAGCTGGACTTTTTTTAAAAACATATTCTTTTTTATCGATGATCTTCATATTTCATATAATAAAGTCTGTCCGTAAAGAATAATCATATTCAGAAAAGGGGTTCTAAACACTGTCATGTTGTTTTCCATCTATAGCTCATCAGACCAAGTTGATCGCCTGGCAGTTCCCGAGCCTCATCAACTTCACCATCTCATTTTGTTACACCCTCATTTTCTATGTCTTTCAACATTTTAAATTTGTTATGGTCTCCCACCTCCCTCTTCAAACTTCAGACTCACTCACATATACCGTTTTCACTCCCATCCCCATACCCATTCTCTCCACATCACCATAACATCTAAAGAGTCTGTTCAACCTTAGTGTCAACAGACTTTACTCCCCATCTCTTGAATATCATCATTTTATATCCAGTCCACCCTTTGCACTCCACATACTCGTACATTCCTCAGAAACCCCAATTCTACTGTTACTTCCTCTTGAGAATTTGTTCTAATGTCTTACCAGACTCTCACACCCATATGTTACCTTGGGCACTAAAACACCATCCAGTCCCCTTGCAACATCCATATTCACACCTTTGCTATTAAGCAAGGTTCATATAGATCCAACCACTTTCCTTCTCTCTGTTATTCTGATTTTCACCGAGTCTGCACATTGAACTATTTCCTGTTGCTTCAGACCTGTACCCAAACTCCTTCACTGACTCAAGTCTCTCCATTCACGACCAGATAACACAGTCACTTTCCCTCTCAGCAACAACGTTCATTCCAGACTCATCCACATATACTATGAAAGAACATTGCTCATAAATGTCTACAGAAATTTGCACCAGTCTCTGAATCACCTGTAATATCTGTTAATGTGCTTACTCGGCCTCTAAGACGGTGTGATCAGGATGGACAGAACGGCCGCCTGGGAGGCATAGGAGCAAAGGTTCATATCCAGAGTAGAGGTCCGTCATTTACCGACTTTTTATTATATTTTTATAGCTGTTTTCGGGTACATTCTTCTTCTGAATCACTGTTTTCCTTCGGCTTCACCTTCCACTGACATCCTAAGTCTTTATTACCCCTAAATTGAATTAACCTCTTGGTTCCGGGCGACGTCATTATGGTATTCTTTCTGCCACCACAGAATCTTATTATCAAGCTTATAGAAAAAAAAATTGTGTTGAGTGGGTAAGAGAAAGCTATATGTCTAACCACATAAACTTCGAAACTTCTAGCTTCACCTAAATAAAAATCATCAGAAGACGGCAAAAACAAAATGAAAAACTCGTCCCCGAGAAGCGCTGTCATCCCCATCTCTCGTCATCGTGCTGAAGTGGTTGATTAACAACTATTGCTATGTTTGGTCATCTGAGAGTGAGTATGGGAGGCTAAGAGTGTTAATACTGTAAAAATTAACCCTTTCATCGCCGTAACAAACGTATTACACCGTGTCACATAATGTCAAATGCTTTTTTCCAGCTAATAGTGGATATGCCAGCCTGAGAGTGTTATTATTGTTAGTATTAACTCTGCCATGGTAGAAATTACGCATGTTTTCTCTTCCTGCTATCTCGGTTTATACTCAGCTGACCGTGAATCATAGGAGCCTGAGAGTGTTGATAGCTCTTCATAAGTTTTGTCCTTAAGACGGTTGATCAGGACTGGTGGAACCGTGGCCTGTGAGTCATAGGAGCCCGGGTTCACCTGGATTCCCACACTGTCTTTTATATATCTACATATGCATATTTCTCTTCTGATAATTTCTTGCCGTCGATCTTACCCTATTTTCCTTAACTTTCCTTATTTTCCTTTTCCTCTAGTAACTTAAATTTCCCCATGTCTGTAATTAAAACTCTTTAAGCACAGAACACGTATCTTATACCCTCCCTAAATATAGATGAATAATAGGTTTAACAATAGCGTCTTTGGGCTGAAAAGGTTAATGTAAGATTTGTTTGGAACCCTTTCAGTGCGAAAGACCATTTCCAAGCTGAATAAGGTGATCTAAAGACAGCAAGAATAAAATACAAAAGGCGTCAACATAGCGAAAAATAGATGGATGGATGGATGGATGGGTGTGTGAGTGAGAAGGGGGTGGATGGACTGGTGGATGAACGGCAGGAGGATGACGGACGAAAATGTGAGTGAGAAGGATTTGGATGTATTGGTGGGGTGGGTTAGCGATAGGTGGACTGATGAATGAGTGGAGGCGTATGTTAAAATGGAGAAGATACTGTATATTAGTGGATGAGGGGTAGGTGGGTGGATGGATGGATGGATCAATGAGTAGGTGAGTGGGAGGTAGATACATTGGCTGATAAGAGGTAAGTGGATGGATGGATGGATGGATGTCTGAGTGAGAAGGGTGTGCATGGGTTGGTGTATGAGAGGCAGGTGGATGGATGGATAGATGACTGTGTAAGTGACAAGGGGTTAGATATTATAATGGTTAATAAGTAGTAAGTGGATGGATGGATGGATGGATGGGGGTGTATGAATGGATGGGTGGATGGATGGGCAGGGGAAGTATTTAGTTGCTTTCATTCTTATGGTGTTCATAGTCGACACAGTGTTCTTTACCAGAGCATTCTTGTCTTCTCTGCCGCTCTCTCTCTCTCTCTCGTATGTGTGTGTGTGTGTGTATGTGTGTGTGTGTGTGTGTGTGTGTGTGTGTGTGTGTGTGTGTGTGTGTGTGTGTGTGTGTGTGTGTTGGATATTTGTTTCTTTCATTAGAGTGGGTCTAATGATTTCATCCTCACCATCATCTCACCTATTTTTCCCACCCAGAGGTGAGATGAGGTAGGCAGAAGAGAAAGGAAGGGGAAAAAAATTATAATGGGAGAGTTAATCAAGAGCATAGCCCATTGGTCTTGAACCTGTGGCCCATGGCCCACTGGTGGGGCATGGGCTGGTTCTCAGGTGGACCACGGACACATACTAGGTAAGTAAAAATACAAAATATAAAAAATAGAAGACTAATTTATTTCTACCCTAATTAATTTATTTCTACCTTGGTAAATGTCCGTGACCCCCCATATATATATATATATATATATATATATATATATATATATATATATATGTGTGTGTGTGTGTGTGTGTGTGTGTGTGTGTGTAGGGCTGAGCGCAAGAAGGGCCAATGTCAACAATTGCTCATAGCTATGGATATAAGGGTACCAGGGAGCTTGTAAAATATAGGTCTTTCAGTGTTACAAAGGCCAATGTCGCCAGAGTCTTAGAGAAGATGCTATAAAGCAATGTAACAAATTTTTTTATTTTTAAAATGTGCTAATTATTACCGAATAAGAAAAAAATTCCAGTGTCATAGGAAAATATTCTTTACATATATTTAATTATTTTTTTTTACAATGCAAAGCAGGTTTTGGTTATTGAAATAGGCATTATATATGTAACTGCTACTTGGCTTAAATAATGAAAAACTTACTTTTATGTCTATTCTTCTTAGATGAATTTTAGTAAAGTCTGCAAACTTTCCAATGCATTTTTCTCAAAACTTCATTTTTTGACATTAGCTCTCCCAGTGTTCAGTCCCACATATATATATATATATTCTAAATGTGAAGGGCAGTGGGCCATGAGTATTTGGGAATGCCAGAAGTGGGTCATTGTATCAAAAAGGTTGAAGACCATTTGCATAGCCATTGAAATGGGTCACACCTTCATTTGATTATCATTCAAACACATTTAATGGTCTCTCATCTCGTGGTTATTATCAAATGGACACATTTATTATGTATTATTGTTTATAGGTGGGGGCACTCACCATCCACTCACTCGATGTAGTGCTGCTCTCGGGTGTCTGCCTTTTCCTTTCCTCCATCCTTCTTTCCTTCCATCCTCTTCTGTCTTTCTTTCCTTCATTCTTTCCTCATCCTTCTGCCTACGGGTGACTTTACACTCCCTCTTCTGTCTTTCTTTCCTTCATTCTTTCCTCCTCCTCCTGCTTGTGGGTGACTCTACTGTACACTGAGTGACAAGCCAAATGATTTTCTGTACACCAGGAAACCATTTACTACGCTGGGTGGCAACCATATGGCCAAATTTTGGCGCCTGGTGGTTTAGTGGGTAATTATTGCGCTCCATCGGATTGAGCGGGTGAAGGTTTATATCCAAGGGATGGTTGGGGTTTATTGTTCATGTAAAGCCACTCAGGGATGAGTGAGGCTGGTCACTCTCATCTTAAATGTCAGGACCAACTTGCCTAGCCCCGGGCTCCTACGCTCCTCATGGAGCAACGTAGGATTGGATGATGAATGAATGAAATTATTGTTTATAGTTTTGTTTGATATTTCCTATATAGAACGCCAGTCCATCAACAAAATCAAGTTTGCGACAGCGTCACTAATCATAGTCATGTTCTTCGCATTACATAGCTCATCACACCAACTCGATCACCTGCCTGATCTCGAGTCTCATCATCTTTCATTCCACAGTTTATTACACACTTATTTTCCTCGTGTCTCAACTTCTTGATGGTCTACCACATCTTCTCCCATCATCAGACTGACTCATATATACCATTTTCACTCCCTTATGCCCAATGTCCCCAAATTATCAGAACATATTCGGCCCTAGTGATAACAGACTTCTTTACTCAAAATCGTTTTCGAATCACACCATTTTGTATCCAGTGCACTCTTTGCACTCCATGCACATTCCTTACAAACCATTTTTCACTGTTCTGACTGATCAGTTTCTTAAAATATCACACCAAAGTCACACACATCTGCTACTGTGGGCACTAAAACACTTTCATGCAGTCCTATTACAGTCACCATTTTCACATTTTTTCTATAACAATGGCCTTTTGTCGGTCCAGCCACTTTCCTTCATTTTGCTTTTCTATTTTCCACTTAGTCTGCCTATTCAACCCTCCCTTCTATTACTGAAGCCTGTTATCAATATTCCCTCACTAATTTGTTTGTTTTCATTCACAACCACATATCGTTGCCAATTTCCATCTCAACAACAATGATGATTCTACACTTATCAATATATACTATCAAAGCACGGAGCTCACACATATCAAGAGAACTAACCACAAGTCTCTGAACCACCAGCGAAACTAAATTAAAAACTATCCATGTGCTTACTTATCCTCTAAGACGTTGTGATCAGGATTGACAGAGCGGCCGCGTGGGAGTCACAGGAGCCAGGGTTCACATGCTAATGATTCCGTCTTTTATTACTTCGATTTTATACTTGATTTCGGGTACTTTCTGCCTCTCAGTAACTATTTTCCTTTGGCTTTAACTTCCACTGGCATGGTAATTATTCTATACGGCTTAATTAAATTAGTTCTTTGAATGTGGGTTAGCTACGTGATTTTGGTTTATTGTTCCGGCCACCATACAATCTGATTAAGCTTAAGAATGACCTCTCATGATGAAGGGGTAAAACAAACAACACATCTGACCCCTACACATGTTAAAGTCCAACTGAATCGAAAAAGAAAGAGAGAATATATCAAACTGCGTTGTTAACCTCTTCAATCGTCATCCTAGTAAGGTGGTTAATTCAGAACTATGGCGATGTTAAGTCATATGAGAGTGGGCATGAAAGGCTGAGTATTAATACCACAAAAATTAATCCTTTCATGGCCGGGACAAATGTAGTATACAGTGTCACCTAGCGCCAGATGCTTATATTTAGCTAATAGTGAGTGTGCTAGACTGAGTGTTAATAGCCAGTATTAAACCATCCATGGTAGTGATACCTTCTGTATTCTATTCCCGCTATACCGATATTACTCATCAGGCCTTGAGTGTTAGGAACCTAAGAGTGTTGATAGCTCTTAATAAGTTTGGCCCTTAAGACGGCGTGATCAGGACTGGTGGAATCGTGGCCTGTGAATCACAGGAGCCCCGTGTCACTTGTCATACGCGTTTTATTTTTTAATTCTATTTTCAGTTTGTTTTCTTGAGGATATTGCATCTGATTCCCCCTCCCCCCCCCAAGCCTTTCATTTCCGTATGATTTTTTAACTTCCCTGTCTATTTCCAGACGCCCTTATCCCATAATGGATGGCCACAAATAAATCACCTCCACATTACCCTTTACCCAGCAATTTTTCTTATCCGCTACCCGCTCCACATCCACACCACAACGATCCACCACTTCCTAAATTATCAGGCCTTCTCTCCATGGAACTCCACATGCTCCTCGCATATAACTCATTTCCACTGCTCTCACCCTTGACTGTCTTGTGTCCTTCCAACGAGATCCAAGCTTCACTACCATACGTTAGAGTTGGCATCACGATACTATCATGCTGTGACTTTTTTACTTCCGAGTTCACTTGCCTATTTCTTATCGCAATATTCAAAGAAACAGCAACCCTTCTTCACTTAATATCCTAAATTCTATTCACATGTTTTACCCCTTTCCAGACCCAAGCTGTTTCTTTCATATCATTCTGGATTGCCTTTTTTTTTTTTTTTCTTCTTTTTTAATAATGATATCCTTCAACTGAACGGGTTTATGGAGTGTGTTTGAACTCTTTCTGTTTGGAACTCTTTCAGTAGCGGAAACTATTTCTAAGGTGAATAAAGTGGACTGAAGGCAGAAAGAATAAAATACAAAAGGTGTGTTGGTAATGAAGTATTTACCTGCTGTCATTGCCCTACCTGGTGGTGTAGTGGTTAGAAGGCCCCAGTGGAAGTGACGGCCGTGCATAAGTTGGTTACCCCACAGAGTGACTGGAAGTTTGTCGATCATGTAAAGCCACCAGGAGAAGTAGGTCGGTCAACTACCCTGAAATGTACCAGACTGCGATAGCCTAGCCTAGGGCCCCTACACTTATAAGGAGTAATAAGGAATTGCCTCTTACCGTTGTATTTGTATGTTTATTTATTCGCATTGCATTTTCCTGGTGTTCATGGTTCACCCAAATTTGTGTTTCCCCAGGGAGAGAGAAGTATGTGGTAACCATAGGGGTATTTGCCTTCTTAGTGTGACTGGTAAAATATATGGTAGAATACTCATTGATAGGGTTAGGCATATGACAGAGGAGCTAGTTGGAGAAGAACAAGGGGGATTTAGGAAGGGAAAAGGGTGTGTAGATCAGATATTTGTTCTAAGATGTTTAGTGGAGAAGTATCTAGAGAAGGGAAGGAAAGTGTATGCTGCCTTCATGAACTTGGAGAAAGCTTATGACAGAATAGATAGGCAAGGTATGTGGAAGGTATTAAGAATATATGGAGTGGAGGGGAAATTGTTGAGTGCTGTGAAGAGTATGTACGAGGGAGCTAGGGCTACGGTGCGAGTGGATGATGAGCTGAGTGAGTTCTTTGATCTCAATGTGGGACTGAAACAGGGGTGTGTGATGTCTCCATGGCTGTTTAATATATATATGGATGGGGTTGTAAAGGAGGTGCAAGGTAGGGCAGTGGATGTGGGGATGGCCCTAATGAATGAGGGTGAGATTTGGAAGCTTCCGGTGTTGCTGTTTGCTGATGATACAGTATTGTTGAGTGAAGATGAATGGGAGTTGCAAGGTTTGGTGAATGAATTTGGGACAGTGTGTAGGAGGAGGAAGCTGAAAGTTAATGTAAACAAAAGTAAAGTTATGGTGTTTGAGAGGAATGAAGTCACAGAGTATGCAGTGAGGTTGGATGGTGAGGATATGGAGAATGTGAGTGCATTCAAGTACTTGGGTAGTGTGATGAGTAAGGATGGAACTTTGGGGGATGAAGTACGTGAAAGGGTACAGCAGGGAAGAAAGGTTGTTGATACACTGAAAGCAGTGATGAGAAATAGGGAGGTGAGTATGGAAGTTAAGAAGTCACTGCATGATGGCATTGTGATCCCTACCCTGACGTATGGAAGCGAGGGGTGGACCTTGCAAGAGGGGAACAAGTCAAGAGTGAGAGCAGTGGAAATGAGTTACTTGAGAGGAGCATGTGGAGTGACGTGGAGGGAAAGGTTGACGAATGAAGAAGTGAAGGAACGTTGTGGGGTAGATGTGGATGTGGTTGAAAAGATTAGGAGAAATACACTGAGGTGGTTTGGACATGTGGAGAGAAGGGAGAATGAAAGACTGACTAAGAGGGTGTATGTAAGTGAGGTGGAGGGAGGGAGATTGAGGGGTAGACCGAGGATGAGGTGAAGGGATGGAGTTGAGAGGTATATGAGGGAGGGGGGGGGTGAGTTGGGGGGAGGGGAGTCAAATGGTGGGTGACAGAGTGACTTGGAGGCGTTTTGTCTGCGGCCACCCTTTTGCGGGATTAGGGCGTCGGGCTATAGATAGATAGAGAGACAGCGTGCCTCACTGACTGTGCTCGCGCGCGCGCGCGTGCGCGCGTGCTTTTGTGTGTGTGTGTGTGTGTGTGTGTGTGTGTGTGTGTGTGTGTGTGTGTGTGTGTGTGTGTTGGTCCGTCCGTCCGTCCACGCCTTGCCTTTACTGGGAGTCTCCAGGCTTAAGTTTCACTAATATGGATGCTTTATATATTTTACTTCTGCCTCCTCATAACAGTTCTACCCTGTCTGTGATTATGATGATGACGATTGTGATGATTATGATGGTAGCCAAGGAGAGCTCATACGTATAGTGTCTGGTGGAGTGATGGATAGTGAGGGATTGGGTGATGATAAGGGAGGGAGCTCATCCACTGACAAGGTGCCCATATGAATCTTGATTTATATTGTAAATATTCATTTGATAAGGAGATATTGGAACACAGCTCTGGCATCCTTTTATAAACATTTTGGTGGGATTGACTCTGGTATAGGCAACGTTACTGGTATCAATAGAGAAAATAATAATCATCATCATCGTCGTCATCGTGAACCATTATTATCTAATGTGTTCTACCCAAGGCTAGAGTGAGGCAGGTCCACAGAGCAAAGAAACAGAAAAAAACGATAGAGGGAGAAGTACTGAACAGCATTCCCAGAGATATGGGTCACACAATTATCCATACAGCAATCAGTCTCAGGTAATCCTGACTCCATCTCAAAGGCATAATCATCTCGTCATTTTTCTTATTCTGAAGTAGGGGTATTTTTCTCTCCAGATGCTTTGTGTGTTGGTTTTCCGATAGCCAATCCGACCACTATCAAGTGAAAGAAGGGGTATCAAACCCTTTTAATATTCTCTGCAATACATAGTTCATCAAGCCAACTCGATCCCCTGTCAGTTGCCAAGCGTCGTCAACCTCTATACCTAGATTTCTCACACAGTGATTTGCCATTCTCTGTTCAACCTTTTCTCCGCCAGCCACGCCTCCCACCTTCAGGCACACTCACATGCACCATTTTCATTACCACATTTATCCCCGTTCTCGCCATAAGACCATACCATCTAAGTACATTCTCTTAAACCCTATTGTCATCAGACTTTCTTATTTTGCAGCTATCACGAATCACGTTAATCATTAGATCAACTAGACGCTTTTCACATGTTTTTAAAAATCTCCCTTGCACTGCTCCTCTTCTTAACCAAGTTCTCATGCCACACCTGAGTGTTGCACCAATAACATTAGAGGTCGGACTAAAACACTGTGAAGTAATCGTTTTGCAACCCCACACTCCGACCTCTGTACAGTATCAAGGCTTTCTAGTGCTGTCTACTTTCTTTTTATGTACTTCCTCACTTTCCCCCTTCTTTTACACATTTAACTCTCAATTCTTCCGTTGCTCACAGATATCTTCAAATTCCTTCATCATTTCGTCTTTACATTCACCCTCACATCAAAATGACAGTCGCCTTCCCCTTCAGTTACAATCACTTTACAACAGTTAATTTTTACCTTCACATCACGACAATCACGGACATCAAGAAACTCGGCACCATTCATTCAATCACCAGGCATACTAAATTAATAACTGTGGATATGCTTAGTGATCCTTTAAAACGGTCTGACCAGGACGGATGGAACGGCCGCCGAGGAGTCATAGGAGCCAGGTTTCACGCCCTCCTCATGAAGACTCGTCTTTTTGCCTATTTTTTAAATTATTACATTGACGTACGCTTGCCATCTCGTTAACTGTTTCTCTTTGCATTTACCATCCACTGATATCCTCATTCTTCTGTCCGAATGCATCAAGTTGATACATAACATTAGAGTGACATTATTTCTGTGTTTCCTTAAGAGCACCAGAGATTTTAATTAAACTTAGAAAAAAACTCTCGTTTTGAAACTGATAAAACAAGGCTATATATCTGAGCACGCAAAGTTCAAAAATTCTAAGGAAATCAAACTTGAAATCATCATTAGACTGCAAAAACAGAAGTGCATAAGTCGCCCCCGGGCTGTGCTGTTAACCACTTCAACGCCTCATCGTGCTGAAGTGGTTGATTAATAACTGTTGCTTTGCTTAGTAATATACGAGTGTCCATAGGAGTCTGTTTTAATACCAGTACTCTCAGGATCAACCCGTTCACGTCGGAAGAAACATAGTATACTCTTTCAGCTAACGTCAGATGCCTATACACTGCTAAAAATGAGTATAGTAGACTGACAGACTTAATACTGCCACCATTAACTCACTCATGGTCGGGATAACTTCTGTATTATATTCCCATTAGCTCGATCTTACTCATCTGGCTGTGAGACATAGCAGCCTGAGAGTGTTGATCGTTCGATAAGTTTGGTCCTTAAGATGGTGTGATCAGGACTGGTGGATCTGTGGCCTGTGAGTCATAGGAGCCCGGGTTCACAGTTACTCCCACTCTGTCTTTTATATATCTGCATATGCATTTATCTCCTCTGATACTTTCTTGCCTTTGATTTTTTTTCCCCTTAACGTTCCCTATTTTTCTTTTCCTCTGATAACTTGAATTTCCCTGTGTCGGTAATTTAAACCCTTTAACCCGAGAACGATTTTTTTTTTTAACCACCCTGAATATAGACGAATAATACTTTTATTAAAAGTGTCTTTGGGTTGAAAAGCTTAATGGAAGATCTGTCTGGAACACTTTCAGTGCTTGAGACCATTTCCAAGTTGAATAAAGTGATCTAAAAACAGCAAGAATAAAATACAAAAGGCGTCAACATAGCGAAGCCTCTGAATCACCAGGGGTGTCAAATTAAAAACTCAATATGGTTACTCAGCCCCTAAGTCGGTGTCATCAGGATGGATAGAACGTCCGCCTGGGAGTCAACGGAACCAAGGGTCAGGTCCTGGCTGCACCTCCATCTTTTTTACTGAAATAGTGTGTGTGTGTGTGTGTGTGTGTGTGTGTGTGTGTGTGTGTGTGTGATTAGTAATGTTTTGGGTGTGTTTTCTGCCTCTTAGTAAATATTTTCGTTTCGTCATTCCTCACACCACACTGATATTTTCATTCTTCTCTACGGATGAAATAAATTAACTTCTCGAATCCGGGGTATGTCATTTTGGTTTACTCCTATTGCCACCAAGACGATCTTTTTATTTAACTTAAGAAAGACCTCTCGTTTGCACGGGGTGAAAACAAGGCTACAATTGACATCAACAGATCTAATAGACCATCCTGACCACATAAAGCTCGATTGTTCTATCCTAATCTAAATAAAAGTCATCAGGAGACGGCAAACACAAAATGAAAAACACGTCCCAGGGCTGCGTTGTTAACCACATCATTTGTCATCGGGTTGAAGTGATTGATTAAAAACTTTAACTAGGTTTAATCACCTGAGAGTAAGGAAGGGAGGTTGAGAGTTTTAATACTGTAAATATTAATCCTCTCATGATCGGGAGAAGCATAGTATACAGTGTCACCTAGCGCCAGGTGCTTATGTTTAGCTAGTAGTGAGTATGCCAGCCTGAGAGTGTTAATGTTGTCAGCATTAACACTTCCATGGTAGAGATAACTTCTGTATTCTGTTATTTCTATCTCGATTTTACTCATCTGGCCGTGAGTCATAGGAGACTGAGAGTGCTGATAGTCTTAACAGGTTTGGTCCTTAAGATGGGGTGATCAGGACTGATGGAATAGTGGCCTGTGAGCCATAGGAGCCCAAGATTTATATCACATACGGCGCCGTCTTTATTTTATTATTATTATTTCTAGTATCAGTTGCTTATCAATCTACTTTTTTCCATTTTCCCCCACGTACCATACTTTTCTCTCATTCTAACATTCAAAATACTTTTTGAACGATTTATCCTTCACGTCGAAGTCGATTATGTGTGTATATATGCATGTATGAATGTACCCGTGTGTGTGTGTGTGTGTGTGTGTGTGTGTGTGTGTGTGTGTTATTCTGCCGAGTGATAGATAATTTTAATGGGAATAATAAGGACGTCCTTGGGCTGAAACTGTTAAAGTAGTCTGACTCGAACCCTCTCAGCGCGAGAGACCATTTCCAAGCTGAATAAAGTGATCTGAAGCAGCAAGAATAAAATACAAAAGGCGTCAACATAGGGATGAATGGAAGGATGGATGGATGTGTGAGTGAGAAGGGGCACAGTGGATTGGTGGATTAGAGGTAGATGGATGGATGGATGAATGTGTGAGTGAGAAATGGATGAATGCATTGTCTGATGAGCAGTAGGTGGATGGATGGATGGAAATGGGAGTGAGAAGGGGCTGCATCTATTGGTGGATGAGCGGCAGGTGGAGGAATGAATGGATGTGTGTGTGAGATGGGGTTATATATACGGTATTGCTGCACGGGAGGTAGGTGGAGTAATAGACGAATCAGTTGGTGGTGGTGAATAGAGGGTAGATGAGAAGAGTAGATGGATGGATGGATGAATGGATGGATCAGTGGGTAGGTGAATGGGGGTAGATATATTGGTTCATCAGGGATAGATGGATGGATGGATGGACGGCCAGATAAAGTATTTAGCTGCTCTCATTTATCTGGTGTTTATAGTCGACCCAGTTTTGTTTTTTTCCGGAGCAATCTTGCCTCTATTCTGTGTGTGTGTGTGTGTGTGTGTGTGTGTGTGTGTGTGTGTGTGTGTGTGTGTGTGTGTGTTCTCGCTAGTGATTGATAGTTTTATCATCACCGTACCAACATAATCTCGCCTTATTTATCCCACCCAGAGGTGAGATGAGATACTTTCCAGAAAGCAAGGGAAAAGAGTTATAGTGGGAGAGCTAATGAACAGCATAACCAAAGAAATGGGCCATACACTCATTCACTTACCATTCACAAACCTAGTCATAGCTCACCTGACAGCAATGATCAGCTGGAATTTTCTACATATGTCTTTATTGATGATCTTTCTATTTCATATAATAATGTGTGTCCGTAGAAAACAAATATATTCAGAAAACTTGTTCTAAACATTGTCATTTTGTTTTCCTTATATAGCTCATCATACCAACTTGATCGCCTGTCAGTTCCCGAGCCTCATCAACACCATTTCATTTTGTTACACACTCATTTTCCCTGTCTTCCAACTTTTTTTTTTTTTTTTTTTTTTTGGCCTCTCACCTTCTTCTAACTTCAGACTCACTCGCATATAACATTTCATTCCCATCCTTATACCCATTCTCTCCCCATTACCGTAACATCTAAACAGCCTGTTCAACCTTAGTGTCAACAGAATTCCGTACTCCATATCTCTCGAATAACACCATTTCGTATCCAGTTCACTCTTTGCAGTCCACATACATTCCTCAGAAACCCCAGGTCTACTGTTACTTAATCTTGAGTATTTGTTCTAATATTTTACCAGACTCTCGTACCGATGCGTTACTGTGGACACAAAAGCACCTTCATGCAGTCCTCTTGGAGCATCCACATTCACACCTCTGCTTTTAAGCAAGGCCCTCATAGAGCCAGCCACTTTCCTTCTCTCTATTATTCTGATTTTCACCGAGTCTGCACATTGAACTATTTCCTGTTGCTGCAGACCTGTACCAAAACTCCTTCACTGACTAAGTCTCTACATTCACGACTAAATAACACAGAGAGTCACTTTCTCTCTCAGCAACAACGTTCATTCTACACTTATCCACATACACTGTCAAAGAACAGTGCTCAGTGTCATCAGAAATCTGCACCAGTCTCTGAATCACCTGTAATGCTAAATAAATGCGTGTTAATGTGCTTGCTTGGCCTCTAAGACGATGTGATCAGGATGGACAGAACGGCCGCCTGGGAGGCATAGGAGCAAATTTTCATATTCAGAACATAGGTCCATCTTTTTACCAACATTTTTATTATTTTTCTTTTTGTAGTTGTTTCAGAGTACTTTCTGTTTCTGAATAACCATTTTCCTTCAGCTTCACCTTCCACTGACATCCTAATTCCTTACTACGCCTAAGCTAAATTTGTCCCTTGAATCCAGGCTATGTCTTTATGGTAATCTTTCTCCTACCACACAGTCTTATTATTGAGCTTAAAGAAAATTCTCGTGTTCAACGAGTAACAGAAAGCTATCTCTCTAATAATATAAACTTCGAAACTTCTAGCTTCATCTCAATAAAAATCATCAGGAGACATAAACAAAATGAAAAAGACGTCCCCGAGCTGCGCTGTCAACCCCACCTCTCGTCATCGTGTTGAAGTGGTTGATTAACAACTATTGCTGTGTTTAGTCATCTGAAAGTGAGTATGGAAGGCTGAGAGTGTTAATACTGTAAAAAATACCCCTTTCACTACCGTAACAAACATATTATAGTGTCACCTAGTGCCATATGTTTTTTTCTAGCTAATAGTGAATATGCCATCCTAAGAGTGTTAATATTAGCAGTATTAACCCTTCCGTGGTAGACATAACCTTTGTATTCCGGTTTATACTCAGCTGACCATGACTCATGGGAGCCTGAGAGTGTTGATAGCTGTTAATAAGTTTGATTCTTAAGACGGCATGCTCAGGACTGGTGGAGTCCATGAGTAAAAGCAGCTCGAGTTAACATCTGCAAAGTGCCGCCTTTCTATTTTCTTCCATCTTCTTCTAAGACAACTTTTTCCGTATGCTCCCTACTTCGGCTGATATTTTTTCTCTTCCACTGACATCCAAACTTCTTTGATTTAAATCATTCAAGTTGATGTCGTTTGTGTGTGTGTGTGTGTGTGTGTGTGTGTGTGTATTTTCTCGTTAGCGATTGATAATTTTATCATCACAGTATCGTCATAATCTCGCCGTATTTTTCCCACTCAGAGGTGAGATGAGATACTTTCTAGAAAGCAATGGAAAAGAGTTATAGTGGGAGAGCTAATGAACAGCATAACCAAAGAAATGGGCCACACACTCATTCACTTACCATTCACAAACCTAGAATCATCGCTATGATCAGCTGGACCTTTTCTAAATATATGTTTATTTATCGATGATCTTCATATTTTATATAATAAAGTCTGTCTGTAAAGAACAATTATATTCAGAAAAGGGGTTCTAAACATCGTCATGTTGTTTTCCTTTTTAGAGGTCATCAGACACACTTGATCTCCTGTCAGATCCCGAGCCTCAACTTCACCATCTCATTTTGTTACACGCTCATTTTCCCTCTCCTTCAACATTTTTTTATCTTTTATCGTCTCCAAACTCCTTCTTGAAACTTTAGATTCACTGACATTCACCATTTCCACTCCCATCCTTATTCCTATTCTCTCCACATCACGGTAACATCTAAAGAGTCTGTTCAGCGTTAGTGTCAACAGACTTCATTACTCCGCATCTTTCGAATAATATCATTTCATATCCAGTTCACTCTTTGCACCCTACATACGTTCCTCAGAAACACCAGTTCCACTGTTACTTGCTCTTGAGACATTACTGTAATATCTTACCAGACTCTCGCTCCCATGCGTTACTGTGGGCTCTAAAATACCTTCATGCAGTCCTCTTGGAGCATCCTCATTCACACCTCTGCATTTAAGCAAGGCCCTTATAGATCCAGTCACTTTCCTTCTCCCTGTTATTCTGATTTTCACAGAATCTGCTCATTGAACTATTCTCCTGTTGCTGAAGACCTGTACCAAAACTCCTTCACTGACTAAGTCTCTCCATTCACGCCCAAATAACACAAATACTCACTTTACCTCTCAGGAACAACGTTCATTCTACACTTGTCCACATATACCATCAAAGAACAGTGCTCATAAATGTCAACAGAAATCTGCATCAGTCTCTGAATCACCTGTAATGCTAAATCGATATGTTAATGTGCTTACTCGGCCGCTAAAACGGTGTGATCAGGAGGAATAGAACGGCCGCCTGTGATGCATAGGAACAAAGGTTCATATCCAAAGTAGATGTCCGTCTTTTTACCGACACTCTTATTTTTGTTTATAGTTTTTTTTTTTTTTTTTCAGGTACTTTACGCTTCTGAATAACTATTTTCCTTCCGCTTCACCTTCCACTGACATCCTAATTCTTTACTGAGCCTGAGTTAAATTAGTCCCCTGAATCCGGGCGACGTAATTTTGATATTCTTTCTGCCACAACACAATCTTATTAAGTTTTACAAAAAAAAAAAAAAAAACTCGTTTTGAAGCGGTAGGAGGGTATAACTACATAAACCTCGTAACTTTTAGCTTCATCCAAATAAGAATCATCAGGAGACGGCAAAAACAAAATGAAAAAGACGTCCCCAAACTACGCTGTCAACCCCATCTCTCGTCATCTTGTTGATGTGATTGATTAACAACTATTGCTATGTTTAGTCATCTGAGAGTGAGTATGGGAGGCTGGGAGTGATAATACTGTTAAAATTAACTTTTCATGGCCATTACACGCGTATTATACAGTGTCACCTAGCGCCAAATACTTTGATAAAACTAATAGTGAATATTCCAACCTGAGAGTGTTAATATTGTCAGTATTAACCTTTTCATGGAAGAAACAACTTCTGTATTCTCTTCCTGCTATCCCGGTTTATACTCAGGTGACCGTGAGTCATAGGAGCCTGAGAGTGTTGATAGCTCTTAATAAGTTTGGTCCTTTAGACGGCGTGATCAGGACTGGTGGAATCGTGACCTGTGAGTCATAGGAGCCTGGCTTCGCTGCTGTCCATGCTGTCTTTTTATTTGTTTTATTTCCATCATATTTTTTTCAGGTTTTTACGTCTGATTTTTTTTGTTTTCAAGTTGTCTTTTCCTTATTTTGATATCCTTTTACGGATCGTGTTTATGAAGTGAGTCTCGAACTCTTTCAGTACAAAAGATAATTTCTAAGGGAAATAAAGTAACCCGAAGTTTGGTTCTTAAGACGGTGTGATCAGGACTGGTAGAATCGTAGGCCATGAGTCAATGGAGCCCGAGTTCATCCTTGAAATGTGCCTCCTTTTCTTTTTTTTTTCCTTCCATCTTTTGCTTCTAGGACCACTTTTTCCCTATGTTCCTCATTTCGGCTGATTATTTTTTTCTCTTCGACTGACATCCAAAATTCTTTCATATCATTGATTTAAAAAATTAAAGTTGATGTCGTTTGTGTGTGTGTGTGTGTGTGTGTGTGTGTGTGTGTGTGTGTAATGTAGTGTACAAGACAGGCAGACACAAAAAGGCAGAGATAAAAGAGACAGACAGACAGACTCGGGGATTAGGAAAATCTTGTATACAAAGACAAATGCAGGAAAAACTTGATAGAGGGACAGACGGAAGATGGGTACATAGGTGGAGTGAAAGACTGAGCGATATACAGGTAGTTAGGTAGATGCGTAGATGTAGAGATAGACAGACTTGCCTTCATATGACGAACAGAAGCCACTACAGCCAAAGCAGGTGGATAATTGGGTCTGGTTTGATAGGCCAGGCATCGAAACCTACAGGAGTCTGTGGTTTCTTTTTTATATTTTTGAAGTGTTTCTGCACGTACAGTTAGTTTTGTTATTTAACAGTCTCTTGTGTGTGTGTGTGTGTGTGTGTGTGTGTGTGTGTGTGTGTGTGTGTGTGTGTTGTGTGTGTGTGTGTGTGTGTGTGTGTGTGTTTGTGTGTGTGTGTGTGTGTGTGTGTGTGTGTGTGTGTGTGTGTGTGTGTGTGTGTGTGTGTGTGTGTGTGTGTGTGTGTGTGTGTGTGTGTCTGCACTTCTTGCCGTACTGGCTGTGTCCGGTATTAGTCCTGTGACTAAGATGAACAAGTATGCTTTTCTTTTTTGCTGCTGAAAGTTGTACCCTGTCTGTGATGATGGTGATGTTGAAGGAAGGAAGGAATAGTGAAAAATTAGTACCAAGCTCCAATACGACCATATGGCACTGTACGAGTAATGGAATGATAAAGGACGGACGAAACACAGAAATATCAACAAGAGAGGTAGGATAGAAGACAGTAGTGACAGGAAGACTGGGGAGAGAATGGCCCCTTTTAATTGCCTCTTACAAGCAATGATACTGGGGAAGTATTCTTTTACTCTCTTCCCATGGGGCGATGCTGATGAAATGTAGGAGGAGGAGGAGGAGGAAAGAAACATTATGGGAAAAGCCTGTATAGTGGGATGGATGGTGAGAGTGAGGGAGGCAGCTCTACCAATGCCAAGATCGCAGATCGATTCCTGTCTGAAGTGTGATTTTTATTTTGAATATTTATTTAACAAATCGTTATTCCTACACAATTCTCTAACATCCCTGTTTAAAACTTTACAGACGCTGGTTGGTTCTGGTCAGTGATGCAGAGAGCATATGGTAAATAAAATAATCTCCATCATCATCAAGCCAAAAAAAAAAAAAAAAAGGACAGCACGATAGGGGGGAAAATAAACAACAGCATGGCCAGTGAAATGTGCCACACAGTGAATGACACAGCAGTCAAACCACAGGAAATCCTACTCCATCTTAAAGGTGTAATCATCCCATCACTGGTTTTTCTTATGTTTGAGTAGGGATATTATTCTCTACAGATCCTTTGTACAGTATATAGGCTTTCCGATATTTTTACCCCAGTCAGAGATACGAGCCAAGTCAGACATTAGGTGTCCGTCCGCTATCAAGTTAAAAAGAGGGTGTCATACCCGTGTAATGTTCTCTAAAATACATAGTTTATGAAGCCAACTCGATCCTCCGTCAGTTGTCAAGCCTGATAAACTACCATAGATCATGTTTTCATACACTCATATACCATTATCTGCTCACCTTTTTCGCAGCCTACCACGCCTCCCACCTTCAGAAACACTCACATGCACCATATATATTACCACATTTATCCCCGTTCTCGCTATAGGACCATAACATCTATGCACATTCACCTATTGTCATCAAACTTGCTCACTTCACGGCTTTCATGAATCACGTTAATTATTATCCTATCCACTGGACGCTCCCTTCCACTGATTCTCTTCTTGACCTCGTTCTCATGCCACACCTTACAGCTTCAACCATATCATTAAAAGTCGGCTTAAAAGACTTTCATGTTATCGTTTTGCAGCCCCGACACTCCAACCTCTGTGTAGCATCAAGGTCTTCTAGTACTGTCCACTTTCGTTCCATGAGCTTCCCTATTTTCCTCCTTCTTTGCCCATATACCGCTATTGTTCCATTGGACGTTCGTATCCTTATATTCTCTGACCAATTCGTCTCGATATTCACCCTCACATCAAACTGACAGTCACCTTCCCCTTCAGTTACATTCACTTTACAACCATCATCATTAACTTTTGGCACGAAATTCCACACATAAACAAAGTCATCACCAATCACTCAATCACCAGCCATGCTAAAATAATAACTGTGGATATATTTAGTTAGCCTCTAAGACGGTGTGATCAGGAAGGATGGAACGGCCTCCGTGGAGTCGTAGGAGCCAGGTTTCACATCCACCTCTGCAACAGCCGTCTATTTTGTTCGTCTTACTTTTATTTTCATGACATTGACGTGCGCTTTCATATTGCAAACTATTTTCCTTCCGGATGCATTAGGTTTATCCTTTAAGTTAATGATGTATTTTTTTTTTTTCTACTGGCATCAGAGAATTTCATTAAGCTTAGGAAAGACCTCTCGTTTTGAAGGATATAAGAAATGGTTGCATAATCTAAACACAAAGTTTTTAAATTCTTTCTAAATCAAAATTAAAATCAGCAGGACACGGCAAAAACAGAAGTGAATAAGACATCCCAGGCAGCGCTGTTAACCGCTGCAACTCGCCATCGTGCTCAAGTAGTTTATTAATAACTGTTGCTACGCTTAGTCACGTAAGAATCAGCATAAGCATCTTGGTGCTTTCACACTATCAGAACTAACTCGTTCACAGTCGGAACAAACGTAGTATACTATTTCAGCTAACGTCAGATGCTTATAAACAGATAAAAATGAGTTTGGTGTGATCAGGACTGATGAAGCCGTGGCCTGTGAGTCATTGGAGCCCCCGTTCAAGTAAACTACCGCGCCGTCTTTTATATATGTACTAGCAAGGGTACGTGGCGTTCCCCGGCCAAAAAGGCGAACACACTAATCCTGTTTGTTGTAGTTGTCTTTCTTTCTACTCCAGAAAGACCATGTACCTCTTATGCTTTTGAAGTAGGATCTTAAGAGGTCCAGGAATTTTCTGTTTCAGCTTTCCCAGACTAACGCACAGTATTTGTGCGCACTGTTTTATCATTACCGGTGAGCTCAAATGACCTCGGAGGTCAACCTCACATAGCCGATGTCCAAACTGGGGGTCATATGAGTCCCCATGCCAAAAATTGGGCTGCTGGGTCCTGTCGTTCGACCATGTATTACCGGCGACTTCAACTGACCTCCGACCAATGACCTCAAATGACCTTGGAGGTCATTCTCTCATAGGCTGTTTCCGAACTGGAGGTCAAGTGAGTCTCCATGCCAAAAACTGGGCTGCTGGGTATAGCCATTCGAGCGTGTATTACCAATGACCTCAAATGACCTTCAACCAGTGACCTCAAATGACCTCGGAGGCGAACTTCACATGGTCTCTCTGAGCTGGAGGTCATATAAGTCTCCATGCCAAAAATTGGATTGCAGGGATACCCGGCGTTGCCCGGGCCAAAAATGTGAACACTCTACTGGTGACTTCGACAGGCCTAGATCAGAATTCTGACCCCCTCTAAAAACATCCTTTGGTCACCTTGAATCAGAATATATATGGGTCTGGGGTCTCTGGCCCATGGTTTGGGCGTGGTTGGAGGACAAACAAACATCGCAGCTCTTTTAGAGAGAGAGAGAGATTTATCTGGTACTTTTTTATGTTTTTGTTTTCTTATTCTCCCCAGCGTTCCTTTTTAAGCTTACTCCCACCTATGATGGCGGAGGCAATAAATGATTTGTCTGTCCGTCCGTTGGTGCGTTTGTGGATCCATGGGTCAGTAACATCATTGTGGGCACGATATCTTCTGATTCCATTGATGGATTTCCATCAAACTTTTGTTGGTGACGTAGTAGGTGATGAACTGTTTAGGTCAACTAGGTCACAGAGTCAAAATTCAAGGGCATATGGGGTCAAGCTTTTTACCTGTACTGTGCTAGCGAAGTAGATCTACGTCCCCTTCAAAAACGCCAGTGACGTAAATCTACATCGTGCAGCATTGAGAAGTCATTGCATGCAACTGAAGTAGAATGGAAGGTAATATCATACCTCGCTACCTTCAGACATTTCTCCGTTATGCTTACAACACTGATTTAGGAGCACGGGAGGCCAGTGAGTCTTCAGAGGCTTACTGCCACTCAGCCTTCTCAGTAACCTTGAAGATTTCAGAGGTAAAGTGGCACCAACTTGCCTCTATTCAACCAACTTTCTGGCTTTTGTGATTACTTTTATTAGTGCCATGGATCTTATATTGATGTATTAAGCTCATTTAGCTAGAAAAAAAATCCAAAATCGGTTCACAAGCTCACAGCAGCTCTGCTCTCTCAGTAACCTCAAAGATTTCAGAGGTAGACTGGCAGCAACCTGACTCGATTCAACCAACTATCTGGCTTTAGTGATCACTTTTCTTAGTGCCAGGGATCTTATATTGATGTATTAAGCCCATTTAGTCAGAGGAAAAAATCCAAAATCAGCCGCCATAGAGAGGTATCATTTTTTTTTTTCAAGTATGGTACGGGTTAATCACTGTTGGCATGATATCTCCTGAACCCCTTGACTGATTTTGAACAAACTTCTGCCAGTGATATAGTATGAGGTGACGATGAACTGATTAAATCAGCGTGGTCAAGGGGTCAAAGGTCAAGGTCATATGTGGTCAATTTACTTTATCTTTGGACGAAATATCCCCTGAATCTCTAGACGGATTTCGACCAAACTTCTGTCAGTGATATAGTAAGAAGGAATGATAAAACCATTAGGTCAGCAAGGTCATGGAGGCTGTATGGCAAGGCCATGTGCAATTTTTGGTGTGACCGTACCGAGCGACGCTTTATGCTGACTGCTCGGGGCCAGACTTCTTGGCGTTTCATTTTTCTTTTCCACTGATATCCTGAATTACCACATGTTGGTGATTTAACCCCTTCACGCTGATGAATTTTTTATATTATACCTGAATAGATGATTATAATAGGTTTATTAATGACATGCAGGGGTACCCAGCATTGCCGGGCCAAGAAGGCGAACACTCTAACCCTATTTCTTGTTGTTCAATCTTTCTTTTTACACCAGAAAGACCATGTACCTCTTATGCTTTTGAAGAGGAATTATAAGAAGACCAGGAACTTTCTATTTCAGCTTTCGTAGACTAATGTAAAGTATTTGTGCACTCTTGCTTAGTATTACTGGTGACCTCAAATGACCTCTGACCATTCACCTCTGTCACGAGTTGGTGTGATCATATTATCTAAACAAACTCGTAACATTAAACTTTGGTGGGAAACAGCGAATTCTAGTGGAATCCCAGTATTTATCACTCAGTCAACCGCCACGTATTCACCCGATCGGAGTGTTTTTCAGCAAATTTTTCACTATTTCATAAGTGATCGTCTTTGTGCGCGATATTAGCACCTCCACCTGAGTGATTTGTTATGGGCGTGTTTCGCTCATTCTAGCTGTTAGCAAGTGCGGCTCGATGCTCGCCTCTCTCTCACGATTTGAAATCAGTTAGGATTGAAACGCTGTGAGACCATGTCGTTGCTCAGAGGGTTCCTGAAGTCTCCACCTAGTGTGAGCCAGTGACAGGATCAGCGAGTGTGGCAGTGTCCATCCTCAGTAATGACGCCCAGTCCATTCCGCTTACCCGACTTTTCTGACCAGTATTTCTTTTCGTTTTTCCTAGGTTTAAGAGTTTAGCTTTTGAGTGAGCGAGTGAGTGCGATCTCCTTATTTGAATTCATTTTGAAACATGTAACGTAAATTTATTTCATAGTAATCAATAAATTTAACAGTTCTTTTTCTTGAGCTTGATGTAATGTAAACTCGTGTTTTATTTCTCCATTAAGCATATTTCACTTATAGCTCCTAGTTTGCATAAACGCTTTGCATTATTCACAACTGGTACCTAGGCCAGTCCTTTTTATTAACTTAAATCCGTTGTGCCATCTAGGAGTTAATTGCACCAGCAAGAACCTGTTATCATTAATAGCATTAGTTATTGATTGTCAGGGGTGGAGTCACTTTCTCTAGAGGCCAACAGTACTAATAAACAGCACGAGTGAGTCATTAGTCTCTGGTGTGTACTGTTGAGAAAGTTTATAAATTCTCGTCCTTAGAGAATCAGTGACGTAAGGCGGCATAAAGTAATCATTGCTTGATTTTCACAAGTCAATTCTTTGTCCCTTTTCTCAAGTAATATTGAATAATATTCTTTAATATTGCATACATCATAAAAACCCCGTGACATTTGGCGACCTAGCAAGGATGTTAACTCCTAGCTCTAAAGCTATTCATGAGATAATACTCACTCACTCATACTTAGGTATTTATCATTAAAGTCTATAGGCACTATCTTACTGGTGATTATTAATTCATTTTTATTAATTTACATAATTGTTTTCACAGTCAGTTGTTTGTTTAATTTTCTATCTTTACCAGTTTAATTAGATAAAACTGGTCACCACTAACCTGCGCCTATATCCTTTATTCTTGATTATTGGCATCTTTCTTTGCAAAATTGCAGTCAGTACTGAGTCGCTTGTTCACTTAGATTGAGTTAGCATCATGGCTGCCAACATCTATATACAGGAAGCTAGAGATATGGAGCTTAGTAACCCCGAAAAAATTCAAAACTACGTCCTCTCACGGTTTTATTACGAGTAACAACGTGAGAAAGATGCTTGTGAAGAACGTGAGAGAGAACATGAACACGAGCAACAACAATGTGAACACGAGCGAAAACAATGCGAGGAATGTGAGAGAGAACGTAAAGATGAGCGACAACAATGCGAATACGAGCAAAAACAACGCGAACTTGAGTTAGTACAAGAGTGAGAACAACAAGAATACGAGCATGAACAACGAGACAGAGAACGAGAACACGAACGTGCCGAGCGAGAAGCACACGAAAAACATGAACTTGAAATGTTGAGGCTCAAGCGAGATTCCTTGGTGTCAGATACATCTGATGCAACTGGCCCAAGCTCCACGAGCGCTATCCCTGCACATATTATGGCGACCCCACACATCAAGCTTCCTCCATACAAGGAAGGCGAGCGAATCGAGCCATACATAGCTCGTTTTGAAGACATGGCTCAGCTTTACCAGCTGGATGAGGCAGCTAAGCGACTGCAGTTTCTTAGCCTGTTTGAGGGCCCTGCCTTCGATATTCTCCACAGAATTCGTGGAGACAATCTCACATATGAGATGATGAAGGCCGCACTCGTCAAAGCGTACGGTCTCACAACTGACGACGCCAAGAGTCAGTTCATGAGGGCGCATTTACAGGAAAAAGAGACTGTCATTCAGTTTCTTGACCGGCTTACTGCTTACTTAGGTGAGTGGATGGAGAAAGATGAAACTCCTTCCATGTGTGAGGGGATAATCAACCTTATGCTGCACACGCAGCTAGAAAAGTCATGGCCTACTGAACTTATGGCTCAGCTTAAGATCTGCCAAGTAAAGGATGCCAGCCAAATGATGGAGAAGGCTGACGCATTCTTCACTGCATACGGGTATCAAACTCATAAGCAGCATACCTGGAACAGGAAACCTGATAAATCTGGGAAACCATCTCAGACTGAACCCCAGCAACAAGGTCGTTTTCAGAATAATGGCCAAGGTCCAAAACCGCAGAAGAAGGACAAGGGGCAAAACACTCAGAAACCTGAGTGGAAGCGGTACGACAAGCAGAACCCTAACCAGCAGCAGTACCGGTATTTCAAGCAGCAGCAGGGCAAGGACAAACCACGTAACCCTCAGTCAGGACAATAGACTTTAGTGTATCGGAGGCAGGATGCAAATGCCGCTCTCATGTCACAACAAGCGTGAAGTGGTGCCAACCCCACCAGTACAGGTACTTCCCTGCAGTTCACTAGTTCCCCAGCGACAGTGAACCCTCCTCCACAGGTGGTCAATGCTCCAGCTCCTCAGATGGTGAGCACGACCCCTCAGGTATCAAGTTCTCAGGGCGCCACATTTGCTGCATCGTTTATTCTGCAGTCTCACCAATGACTGGCTGCTACCTCCTCAGACCCTTCCACCAGTAACACTGCCTTTCTTGTTCAGCCAGGGTTTGTGGGAGGTGTTTCTGTAAATGTCCTGAGAGATAATGGTTCCCCAGGTTGCTCTGTCAAGCAAACTTTAGTTCAGCCTGACGAGTACATGGGTAAGCAGATCCAAGTTAGACATATTGATGGGTCAGTGAGATTGTTCCCTGAGGCACGTATCCAGGTGGCACCTCCTTTCTACACTGGCTTGACAGCTGCTGATGTCATGCCAGTACCCTTGTTTGACCTCATTATCGGCAACATACCAGGTGCCAAAAACAGTTGCACCGTAGATGTTGCTACTCAGACTTCGGCTGTTGCAGTAACATGAGCCATAGCCAAGGCTCTGAATCGTGTCACCTTGTTGACCATCGCAACGCCACAAGATTTGATTCGTTGTCAAGACGTTGTCCAAGAACAACAGTCTGACCCGACACTTGCCTCAGTGCGTAAGAAGCTGGAGGGTAAAGTGATTAAGTATTCACCGGAAAGTCAAGCCAGGTTCCTTCCCAAGCGAGGACGGCTGTACCGTGAGTCACGAACACCCCAGGGCGAGGTTCGACTGCAGTTCGTCGTTCCTGCGAAGTATTGGTGGGCAGTGTTCGAATTAGGTCACTGTTCAGTCATGGGAGGTCACATGGGCCAAAAGAAAACCTCTGACCGCATCCATGCTGACTTTTTCTGGCCAGGAATGGGACAGCAAATAAAAAGGCTTGTGTGTTCCTGTGATGTGTGTCAATGTACCACTGACCGGAAACGTGTCCGTCATACGCCGTTGAAACCAATGCCTGTAATCTCTGAACCGTTCAAGAGAGTAGCAGTTGACATTGTTCGGCCAATCTCTCCTAGGGCAACTATTGTTGATTTTAGCACACGATGGCCTGAAGCCATGGCCCTTAAGAATATAGAGGCCGTCACTGTTGGTGAGGCATTGATCGAAGTGTTCTTTCGTGTAGGTATCCCCAAAGAGGTCTTAAGTGACCGGGGTTCTCAGTTCACCTTTGCAATGATGAACGAAGCATTCAGGTTGTTGTCCATCCGCTGCCTGCGAACTACGTCTTATCATCCCATGTGTAACAGGCTGTGTGAGAGGTTCAGTAGGACTCTCAAGAAGATGTTAAAGCACATGGCCACTGAACAGCCAAAGGAATGCCCGCGGTTCATTGCTCCTCTTCTGTTTGCTTATTGAGAAGCCCCACAGCACTCCTTGAAGTTCTCACTCTTTGAACTGGTGTATGGAAGGTCGGTCCGTGGACCACTTCAAGTCCTTCGCGAGTTATGGGACGATGAAGAACCCGACCCTGAAGTCAAGACCACCTACACCTACGTCCTTGATCTAGCTGACCGCCTCCAGTCGACATGCAAGTTAGCTAAGGAAGAATTGAGCAAGATGCGTGAAGTTCAGAAAGCCTATTATGATAAGAAGGCAAAACTTTGGAAGTTTAGTCCAGGCGATATGTGCTTGGTGTTACTCCCCACTGCCGAGAACAAGTTGTTGGCGCAGTGGAAGGATCCATTTGATGTAGTAGAGCGCATTTCAGACCTCAACTACATAATTCAGATGGGGAATCTTCGCAAAAGGTTCCACATTAACATGTTGAAGGCTTATCATGAGTCAAACACCGAGGAGACTGGCCTAAAAGTAGCTGATGATAGTGACCAGCCACTGGAAGAAACTGGGGCAGCCGCAGTGATCCCAGCTGATGACCATGATGACGAGCCATTAACCGTTCAGTCCCGTGAGGAAGAGACTGTCAGAGATGTTTTTCTTAACACTGACTTAGCATTGGGTGATCAGAATGCCATAAGGTCACTGCTCTGTCGGTATGCTGATGTCTTCTCTGACCAGCCTAGACTTACAAAGGTTGATTGTCACAAAATTGTGTTGACCAGCGATACTCCCGTGAAGGTTAAGCCATATCCGCCCCTCTCCCGGTGATGACTTGAGGTGCCTGGAACCACTGTCTGACTCTCTTCTTCTTCATTTCTGCAACATTCGCGGCCTTTCCTCTAACTTTCACTCTGTTGAGCACCACCTCTCCTCCTCTAAACCTCACCTATTTCTAACGGAGACTCAGCTGTCTGAGGCAACTGACAGCAAACCCTTTTCTGTATCCTCCTACTTTCTGTATACTCATTTCAAAGCCAAAGGTGGCTGTTGTGTATATATACTGTTACATAGCCTATGATTTCATCATCCTTTGTGTAATTCTAACGTACAGTATGCTGCATGTTTGATCACGAGCGTGTTCTACCTCAGTCCCCCCTTCTACCGTTATAGTAGAGTAAGTCGTTCTTTCTGTTGTTCAGAGCAGGATTGTCAACTCTTTGTCCCCTATGGCTTCATTTGCGCGTCCTTCTTACAAGTTGTATCAAGATCTGCCGGCCCCTATATAATGAGCTCAGTCTCTACGTTAATTGCCACTTAGATCTGCTCCTCATTTTGTTCACATCTCTGTCCTCCCCTGTACAGTTCTTATTATTGTGAGTGCTCAGGAAGTCTCCAACCATCTAGCAGCTGTGTAATATGAGTATAACTGTTATTGCATTTTTCCTTGTACTGTGTAGCGTAAGGTCTTAATTCTTAGGCCTAGTAAGGTTTTTGTGATTCATGTGTTTTGGGTGTCAGCCCTTATTAATAATATTTTGTATCTGTAATAATATATCTTGCATTCACTGAGTATTATCTGGTATTTCATTTTATCAGGGCTGACTTAGATAAATTTACTCTTGCTAATTTCGTGTTAATAGAGGCTAATGACAATAGAATATTCTGGTCAACTCTTAATTCTTTCAATAATAACTTTAACAAGTCATCTTCCATTCCCCCACTAAAATCTTCAGATGGCAATATTACAAATGACCCACGTGGGAAAGCAGATATCTTTGCTAGTACCTTTGCAAGAAACTCTACCATAGATGATACCAGCCAGAATGTCTCAGTACTGGAACTTGATTCTCCCGAAATTGCCCCACTTAAAATACAGACAAGATTTGTAAAATCCATCCTAGACAATTTACCTACCAACAAAGCTCCAGGTCCAGATGGAATTCCGCCAATTGTTTTGAAAAAGTGTTCCCCTGAACTTGCCTCTGTCCTAGCTAAATTATTCAGACTATGCATACGTACTTCTTTATTCCCAAATTCATGGAAAGAAGCCAATATCCACCCAGTTCCGAAGAAAGGAAGTTCGTCTGACCCCTCCAATTACAGACCAATAGCTATCACATCTTCTCTTGGTAAGGTATTTGAAACTTTAATTAATAAGCATATTGTTAAACATCTTGAATCCAACAACTTAATTAATGATAGACAATACGGTTTTCGCCACGAAAGATCCACCATTGACATACTCAATCTCTTAACTCATACCTTCCATCAATCAATAGATCTTTTTGGAGAAACTCATGCAGTAGCTCTTGATATCTCTAAAGCTTTCGACAGAGCATGGCACCGTTCCCTGCTGTCCAAACTCCCTTGCTATGGACTAACGTCTTTTGTTCCTTTGATTTCTTCTTATCTTAGTGACAGGAAAATAAGAGTAAAAGTAGATGATGTATATTCGAATTTCCACTCAATTAACGCCGGCGTGCCGCAGGGATCAGTTCTGGCGCCAACCCTATTTCTGGTTCATATTAATGATCTCTTATCTGTCACTCACAATCCCATTCACTCATATGCAGATGACTCAACACTACATAGTTCATTCACACTCAGACATCCATTTACAAAGTCTAATATCTCTACCTCTCAACTCAATACAGCCATCTCCATAAATGAAGATCTATCTACAATCAGTGAATGGGGACAAAACAACCTTGTCTCTTTTAATGCTAGTAAAACTAAATATATACAGTTTACTAATAGACAGATATTGCCAGACTCGTACATTACCTTCAGTGCTACTAATATTCCCATCTCCAAAAGTATTGAAATTCTTGGTGTCTCACTTAACAGTGCCTCAGCTGGACCTCTCATGTCAGATCACTTGCTAAAACCGCCTCAAAGAAACTTGGATTATTGTACAGAGTCCGTAACTTCTTCGCCGATGAGCAGTTAGCTATAATTTATAAGAGTCATGTGCGCTCTCAGCTTGAATATTGCTCACCCTTGTGGAATGGTTGTGGAGAGGTTGCATTAAGGCAACTAGACAAAATTCAGAATAAAGCTGTTAGAATCATTAACAACCCTGCCATTACATATAAACTACCTCCCCTGCAAGTAAGAAGGAATGTTGCCTCCCTTGCATTATTTTACAGATATTTTTTTGGCAAATGCTCAGACGAAGTTGCGTCCATGGTGCCACCTCTCCATGCCTTCCCTCGTGCTACACGGGCATCTGGTAGCGCTCATGACTGGAATGTCACTCAACCATATTGCAGAACTTCTGCCTATCAGAATTCTTTCATTCCCCGAACTGCATCTCTCTGGAACTCGCTTCCCCAGAGTTGTTTTCCTCCAAATTTCAACCTACAACTCTTCAAGTCTAACTGTTACAGATATTTTATGAACAGAGGACACCAGTAATCTGGTGTATGGATTATTTTTTTTCTCCATTTGTTTTTCCTTCCTCCGTTCTGTTATTTAAAAAAAAAAAAAAAAAAAAAAAAAAAAAAAAAAAAATTAACCTGTTTTTGCCGTTACATTATCCTTATGAGTCCTGAATGTTTTGTTGTTAGTTTGAGCATTAAACTTTAACTTGTAATTTTACCTAACTCTTTTGTTTTGAACCTGGAACTTTACGGGACAGTAGTGATTTTTAGTATTCTCACTTAAAGTGTACATTATCTTTCTCTATTCCGTAACATAAATTTGGCGACCTCTTATCAGGATATTCAGGATATTATCTTAAGGATATTGCTTGATATTTTGTGACTGTGATTTATTCATGATGTCTACTATTACTACGCTTGATGAAGCTAAAGATTTTTTGTCAAATGTGCAAACAGTGTGTGATGTAGAAAACAGAACAAAGAATGAACTGAAGCTTGTTGCTCAACAATTGGGAATTGCAGTTCACTCTCATCATTCTAAAGATCAAATTGTTGGCATGATTAATAAAAGCTTGTTTAATGTAACTCCTCCAAATGAGTAAACGCAGATTGAAATAGTTAAGTTACAGCTAGCTCTGCAGGAGGCTCATGTTAAGGAAGCTGAGTTTCAGGCTCGTGCTAAGGAGGCTGAGTCTCAGGCTAAGGAGGCGGAGTCTCAGGCTTGTAATCAGGAGGCTGAGTTTCAGGCACAAGTTGAACTTGCTAGGATTCAGGCAGACCATGAGTATCGCATGAAACAAGGTGGAACTGGATCATCTAGCTCTGATGATTTTGATGTGGCTAAAAATGTTAAGCTTGTCCCTCCTTTTAATGAATCTGATTTAACAAAGTATTTTCAGTTGTTTGAGAGGGTAGCTACAGGTTTTAATTGGCCAAAAAAGAATTGGCCAGTACTCCTTCAAACTGTTCTCACCGGTAAAGCTCAAGTAACTTATGCATCTTTGCCTCAGGATCAATCTGATAATTATGATGTAGTTAAGAGCTTGATTCTTAAGGCCTATGAGCTTGTTCCTGAAGCCTATAGAGTAAAATTTAGGACAACTTATAAGCAAGATAAGCAATCCCATGTTGAGTATGCAAAAATCAAAGAAGATCTGTTAGAGCAGTGGTTAAATTCTAAGAATGTGGATTCTGATTTTGGTAAATTTAAGCAGATGATTTTGCTGGAGGACTTCAAGAGGTGCATTAATAAAGATGTAAGCCTGTATCTTGATGAGAAAAGAATAGATAAAATGTCTGATGCTGCAGTTTTAGCTGATGAATATGTTCTCACTCACAAGAGATATTCTAAAGAAAAAAGGAAAGCTGAGAGTAAGTACGTTGCCTCTACTCAGAGTACAGGTAACAAGAAAGAGAATAAAGATAATGTTTCTCAGGAAGTAAATACCAGCTCCACCTCTAGATTTCAGAAAAGTAAATGTACTTATTGTAGTAAGCTTGGTCATACTACGGAGAAATGTTTCAGGAGACAGCGTGATGTGAACAAAAAGGAGTCTTTAAATATTCAGTCAATTGGTCTAGTGTCCACCCCTGAGAGTTCCCAGAATTCTTTAACTGAGTTAACTGAACCTGCTTTGAGGGGTAAATTAAATTCTCATGATGGAGCTCCTCTTTTGAGCAGTAACGTGGGTGACACTCTCAAGAGTTCATGTGCTAATTTCCTGTCTGAAGGTTTTGTCAGTCCTCTGGACAGTAATGACAGGACATCAGTTAAAATATATCGTGATACAGGTGCTTGCCAATCCCTTATGCTGACCAGTGTTCTAGGCTCTAATGTTAATTCCTCTGATGAAACTGTAATCTTACAAGGTGTAGGGAATAATTACTTCTCTGTCCCTCTGTGCAGAGTGAATTTAGAGTCTGGTTTTGTTAATGGTTCCGTTATGGTTGGGTTGGTTGAGACACTCCCAATGTCAGGTGTAACTTTCTTACTTGGAAATTATATTGGTGGAAGTCAAGTGTGCCCAGCTCCTCAGTTGTCTAGTGAGCCAGTGGCTGCGGCCCAGGATTGTGATGTCCCTGATGTGTTCCCTGCATGTGCTGTCACTAGGGCTAAGTCTAAAGTTACTGGTGACTTAGAGGATAATGATGATGATGATGTTATCCTAGCTGACACTTTTCTTGCTAATTTGGACCACTCACCAGATGAGGCAGTACCCCATAGTGTTGATAATTTGTCTCGTCAAGAGTTGGTTGAGTTGCAGGTTGCTGACCCTGAGTTGAAAGGTCTAGCTAACTCTGCTTGCAGTGAGGAAGAGTCAGCTGGTGCTTCTACTTGTTATTATATAAAGTCAGGAGTACTTATGAGGAAGTGGAGACTCCCAACAGCATCAGCCGACTGTGAATGGGAGGTTGTACATCAAGTTGTCATCCCTCGTGTTTGTAGGCAGGATATCATTAGAGTGGCTCATGATTCCAGTTTGGCAGGACACCTTGGAGTGAGGAAGACTGTGGCACGCATTTTGAAACACTTTTACTGGCCAGGTATCTTCAGGGATGTTTCTTGGTATTGTAAGTCTTGTCACACCTGTCAAGTTGTGGGGAAGTGTAATCAGACCGAAAAGGTTGCGCCTCTAGTTCCCATTCCTCCTTTTGAGGCGCCTTTCACCCGTGTGTTGGTGGATATTGTGGGCCCTCTTCCTAAGACTTCTTCAGGATTTTCTTATGTGTTGACCCTGATTGATATGGCTACTCGTTATCCTGAAGCCATTCCACTTAGAAATATCTCAGCAAAGAACGTGGTTAAGGAAATGCTAGGGTTCTTCACAAAGTTTGGTCTGCCCAAGGAGGTACAGTCAGATCGGGGAAGTAATTTCATGTCAAATGTTTTCAAGCAGTCTCTGAAAGAGTTGGGCATCACCCAGATCACGTCTTCAGCTTACCATCCCCAGACCCAAGGAGCGTTGGAGAGATATCATCAAACACTCAAATCGATGCTCAAGAAATACTGTTTGGAACATCAGAAAGACTGGGACAAAGGTCTTCCAATCGTTGTATTTGCCGCAAAAGAATCTCCAAATGAATCACTGGGCTTCTCACCTTCTGAACTACTGTTTGGCCATGAAGTAAGAGGACCCCTTAAGCTACTCAAGGAATGCTGGCTGTCGGAGGAAGATGACGTCAACCTGCTGGAGTATGTGATGAAGTTCAAAGAACGGCTGTCCACTGCTTTACAGCTGGCGAGAGAGAATTTAGGAGCTGCTCAGGAGAAGATGAAGACTTGGTATGATAAGAAGTCCAGGTTACGCCACTTTCAGCCAGGAGATCAGGTTTTGATTCTGCTACCAGTGCATGGGCAACCTTTTCAAGCCAAGTTTAGTGGTCCTTATTTTGTGGAGAAGAAACTCAGTGATGTCAACTATGTCATCGCCACACCAGATCGTAGAAAGAACAAGCAACTTTGTCACATCAACATGCTAAAGTTATATCACAGGCGGGACGAAAATAACCCAGTCTGCACTGTAGCTGTTCCACCCGAGTCTGCAAGTGAAGTTCTCCCATGCAGCATGAGCCTGAGTGATAGTTTGGGGAAGAATCCTGATATCATGAATGATCTCCAGACTAAGCTTTCTCATCTAGCTCCCGAGGAAAGGCAGGAGTTTTTGGCATTACTGCAGGAGTACCCGCAAGTGTTCCGTGCCACTCCAGGAAGAACCACTGTGTTGATGCATGATGTCGATGTTGGAGATGCAAAGCCAATTAAATTGCCTCCTTACCGTGTGAACCCAGTGAAAGTTCCTCTCATCCAGAAGGAGCTTGGCTACCTGTTGGACCACAAGATGATTGAGCCCTGTCAGAGCGAGTGGAGTTCTCCTGTCACTCTAGTCCCTAAGCCAGGTGGGTCACAGCAGCTTTGCATCGACTACAGACGTGTTAATCAGATAACCAAACCAGACACTTACCCTCTCCCTCGCGTGGCAGATTGCATAGACAAGATCGGAAAGGCTAGGTACATAAGTAAGTTTGATTTGTTAAAGGGATACTGGCAAGTACCTATGACTGAACGTGCTAGGGAGATCTCTTGTTTTGTAACACTAGGAAAGACTTTTGCATGTTCTGTAATGCCATATGGTATGAAGAATGCACCAGCCACTTTTCAGAAGCTCATGAATGTTGTAACAGAGGGTTTGGCAGGGTGTGTTGTTTATATTGATGATGTATTGATCTTCAGTGACAACTGGAAAGATCACCTATGCCATGTCAGTAAATTTCTTGAGCGTTTGGTTCAGGCTAATCTTGTAGCTAATTTATCAAAGTGTGAGTTTGGTCAAGCTAAAGTTCAGTACCTTGGGTATGTAATTGGTGATGGACATGTTGCACCACCAGGAGCTAAGGTTCAGGTTATAAGTGATCTTCCCAGACCTAAAAGTAGGAAAGAGCTACAAAGATTTTTGGGAATGGTAGGTTATTACAGGAGATTTGTTCTTATTTTTTCAATTCTTGTATCACCACTTACAGACCTACTGAAAAAGGGAGTTAAATTTGTCTGGACCGATAACTGTGAATCCTCTTTCAACAAATTTAAAGCTATCCTATTAAGTCAGCCAGTGCTCACTACTCCAAATTTTGCTAAGCCTTTTAAGATTGCTGTTGATGCAAGTGATACAGGAGGTGGGGCTGTTTTGCTGCAAGAGGATGATCAGGGTATTGAACACCCTGTATCTTATTACAGTAAGAAGTTCACTCCACCTCAAAAGAACTACTCAACTATTGAGAAAGAGCTTTTGGCCTTGATTTTGGGTTTACAGCATTTTTCATTTTATTTGTGTTCTGGTTTTGACCCCATAGTCATTTATACCGATCATAACCCACTGAAATTCCTTAGTAAGTTTAAAGATAAAAATCAGAGATTGACAAGATGGAGCCTACTTCTTCAGGAGTATTCATTAGACATACAACATGTCAAGGGGAAAGAAAATGTTATTGCAGATTGCTTATCTAGACTCTAGACAGATTGTTTTAGAGTAATAAGAAATTTCCTTTGTAAATTTCTTTTTCTTTGTGGGGAGGTGTTACATAGCCTATGATTTCATCATCCTTTGTGTAATTCTAACGTACAGTATGCTGCATGTTTGATCACGAGCGTGTTCTACCTCAGTCCCCCCTTCTACCGTTATAGTAGAGTAAGTCGTTCTTTCTGTTGTTCAGAGCAGGATTGTCAACTCTTTGTCCCCTATGGCTTCATTTGCGCGTCCTTCTTACAAGTTGTATCAAGCTCTGCCGGCCCCTATATAATGAGCTCAGTCTCTACGTTAATTGCCACTTAGATCTACTCCTCATTTTGTTCACATCTCTGTCCTCCCCTGTACAGTTCTTATTATTGTGAGTGCTCAGGAAGTCTCCAACCATCTAGCAGCTGTGTAATTTGAGTATAACTGTTATTGCATTTTTCCTTGTACTGTGTAGCGTAAGGTCTTAATTCTTAGGCCTAGTAAGGTTTTTGTGATTCATGTGTTTTGGGTGTCAGCCCTTATTAATAATATTTTGTATCTGTAATAATATATCTTGCTTTCACTGAGTATTATCTGGTATTTCATTTTATCAGGGCTGACTTAGATAAATTTACTCTTGCTAATTTCGTGTTAATAGAGGCTATTGCAGTTAACTATATATTTAACCTGTTTTTGCCATTACATTATCCTTATGAGTCCTGAATGTTTTGTTGTTAGTTTGAGCATTAAACTTTAACTTGTAATTTTACCTAACTCTTTTGTTTTGAACCTGGAACTTTACGGGACAGTAGTGATTTTTAGTATTCTCACTTAAAGTGTACATTATCTTTCTCTATTCCGTAACAATACGCAACGACTTATCTTGCTCTCGTGTTCCTGAACTCGATTCTTCTGAATTCTCTACCCTCTGGCTTCGGCTTTCCTGTCATTCTCTGACTAAATATATCTGTGCTGTTTACTTATCCCCTAATTCTACTGACTATCAAAAATTCTTCGACTATCTTACTTCTACGATGGAACACATTCCATCCATTTCTTCTTTCTCTGAAATCTCCATTCTAGGAGATTTCAATGTTCACCACCACCTTTGGCTCTCCTCTCCTTTCACGGATCCACCTGGTGAACAAGCCTACATCTTTTCTATCCTTAATGATCTAGAGCAGCTTGTATAGTACCCTACCCATATCCCTGACTGCCTTGGAGAGAGCTCCAACATACTTGACCTCTTCCTCACAACTAATCCTTCTGCTTACTCAGTTAATCTTTTCTCTCTGTTGGGCTCCTCCGATCACAACCTTATTACCTTAAAATGTCCTATCACTCCGGTATGGCCTGTGGACCCTCCAGGGAAACGTCGTCTGTGGCATTTTGGAGCTGCAGACTGGGAGGCCCTCAGGCAGTACTTCTTTGATTTTCCCTGGAAAGATTATTGCTTCCATGGCCGTGAGCCATCTGAGTGTGCCTTGCGCATTACGGAGGTTATTCTCTCGGGCATGGAAGCATACGTTCCTTTCTCATATCCTTTGACTAACTCAAGAAAGCCTTGGTTTAATCACGCTTGTTCTAATGTTGTCCGCAACAAGGAGAGGGCCTACAAAAGGTACCGGAGCCAACCCACCCCTGAATCACATCATCTTTACGTTTCTGCCCGGAATCGTGCTAAGTCTGTTCTTCTCTCTACTAAAAATAATTTCATCCATACTAAAAGCTCTCAACTCTCCAACTCGAATTCTTCCCGCTCCTTCTGGCATCTTGCCAAAAATCTTTCTAACAACTTCACCTCATCATCCTTCCCTCCTCTTTTCTACTCTGATGGTTCTGTAGCTATTTCTTCTACTGATAAAGCAGATCTCTTCACACGGACTTTCTCCTCCAATTCCACCTTAGACGATTCCGGTGCTGTTCCTCCATCACTTCCCCCCTCTGACTTCCTCATGGCTGACATTAAAATTTCTTCAGTTGATGTATTTTCTGCCATCACTGGCCTCAGTACTAACAAGGCATATGGGCCTGATGGGGTCCCTCATGTTGTTCTCAAGAACTGTGCTTCTGTGCTTACACCCTGCCTAGGCAAACTCTTACGCCTTTGTCTGTCAACTTGTACCTTTCCTTCTTGCTGGAAGTTTGCTCTCATTCAGCCAGTCCCAAAGAAGGGTGACCACTCCCAACCCTCCAACTATCGTCCAATTGCTTCAACGTCCTGTATTTCAAAAGTTTTTGAGTCAATTCTCAATAGAAAAATTTTAAGGCATCTTTCCTATCACAACCTTCTTTCCGATCGTCAGTATGGGTTCCGTCAGGGACGCTCCACTGGCGATCTTCTCACGTACCTTTCAGGGTCCTGGTCATCCTCCTTTCGGGACTTTGGCGAAAGCTTTGCCATTGCACTTGACATCTCAAAGGCTTTCGATCGAGTCTGGCATAAATCTTTAATTTCCAAACTGCCCTCCTACGGTTTCTATCCTTCTATCTGTGCCTTCATCCTTAGCTTCCTTTCTGGTCATTCTGTAGCCGCTGTTGTAGACGGCCATCGTTCTTCTCCTAGATCTATCAACAGTGGTGTTCCTCAGGGCTCTGTCCTATCACCAACTCTCTTCCTTTTATTCATCAATGATCTAAGCTGTACATCTAACCCTATCCACTCATACGCTGATGACTCCACCTTTCACCTTTCCATTCGGTTCCCTCAATGCCCATCTCAACAGTTACTTCAAGAAACAAGGGATGAGGCTATGGCACACCTAATGTCTGACTTGGCTCGTATCTCTGACTGGGGTAAAAATAATATGGTTGTTTTTAATGCATCTAAGACTCAGTTCTTACACCTATCAACCCGACAAAATCTTCCACAGGTATACCCACTAATGTTTAATAATATTCAGCTTAATCCTGCATCATCCTTGAACATGCTTGGGGTTTCATTTATTGGAAAGATCATATTACATCTCTTGTAAAATCTGCTTCCAAGAGATTGGATGTGCTAAACTGACTCCGCTCTTTCTTTACCCCTGCACAATTGTTGACTCTATACAGGGGTTTTATCCACCCCTGTGTGGAGTACAACTCTCATGTGTGGGGAGGCTTCCCACATACAGCTCTTCTCAATAGGGTGGAGTCAAAGGCTTTTCGTCTCATTAACTCTCCTCCTCTTACTGACTCTCTTCAACCTCTGTCTCTTTGCCGCACTGTCGCATCTTTATATCTTTTCTATCGCTACTTTAATGGTCACTGCTCCTCTGAACTGTCTGGTTGCATTCCTCCACCTCTACGACGGGCGCGTAGCACCCATCTGGCAGCAAACTCTCATCCCTTTTCTGTCCAACTCTCTAATGCAAGAGTTAACCATTACTCCCAGTCTTTCATTTATGCAACCGGTCAGCTCTGGAACTGTCTCCCTCTGTCTGTATTTCCTGCTGCCTATGATCTCCAGTCTTTCAAACGCAGTGTGTCCAGGCATCTCAAAATGATCGGATCTTGACTTTGGCTCTCTATTGTATTTTGTTTTTCTCTTGGAGGGAACTGTTACTGCGGGCTCATGGCCTTTGGTTCCTTCTTCCTCACATAAAAAAAAAAATATCCTATTCCGATGCAACTACTGGGCGCAGTAGACAGCAAAATTGCTGACATGGAGATTGCAGGTATTATTGAAAAGGCCTCATCTCCTTACTGCAGTCCAATGATAGTAGTTCGCAAGAAAGATGGTGGAGTCAGGATTTGTGGCGACTATAGGAGGCTCAGTGTAATCACCAAAGTGGATGCCGAGCCGATGGGTGACCACATTGCTATCTTCTCCAAGCCGGCAGGGTCACGATATTTCACGAAGCTCGATTTGGCGAAGGGATTCTTTCAGATTCCCCTTCACCTTGAGAGCCGTCAGTTCACTGCCTTTGCTACTCCTAGGGAGTTGTATCAGTATAAAATCCTACCATTTGGACTTACCAATTCCCCAGCAGTATTCAATCGTGCCATGAGACAAGTGCTCCATGGTATCGTAGGAGTAGAGATGTTCGTTGATGATGTCCTCGTTCATTCTGCCACGTTGGAGGAGCACATCAGACTCTTGGAAATTGTCTTCAGTAGACTCCTGAGTTTCAACATGACTGTGAAGCCTAGCAAGTGCAAAATTGCTCACAGTGAGGTGGAGTTCCTCGGACATATTGTTGGTAACAATCGCTGCAGGTGTCAGGGTGACAAGATCAGGAAGGTTAGAGAAGCCCCAAGACCCGTAACGAAGAAACAGGTTAGGGCATTTCTAGGCCTAGTGGGGTATTATAGGAGTTTTATCCCCAACTTTGCTCTCATTGCCCAACCGTTGTACGAGGTGCTACAGAAATATGCTCCAAACACCATTGAATGGGGAGATGTGCAAGAGAGATCTTTTGCTGCCCTTAAAAACATGTTGTGCAAGGAGCCTGTCTTGCAGTTGCCTGATTCCAACAAACCTTTCATACTGCGCTCTGATGCTTCACAAGATGGAGTAGGTGCCGTATTGATGCAGGAGTCGGAAGCTGGAATCTTCCCATACCATAGCCGTAAGCTAAAACCCACCGAGAGGAATTACAGTACTGTTGAGAAGGAACTCTTGGCCGTGGTTGATGGTATTAAGAAATATTATTATTATTTACATGGAGCACCATTCACTCTGGAAACTGATCATATGCCACTCACTAGTCTCAGTACGACCAAGACGGCTAATGCAAGATTGACATGCTGGACACTGTATTTACAGCAGTTTAACCTTGTTGTGAGATACATCAAGGGAAGTGATAACGTAGGTGCAGACTTGATGTCTCGCCTGCTAACTGCTGACTAACACGGGCAACTGTTGTATGCTGGGTTCCGTAAGATAGGCGTTCTCAGAGATTTGAGTAATCCAAGGACCAGCCTGGTTCCCAGTTAAAAGTGTACCAGTAATACCTGACATCTTGCCAGTTGGTCCCACAGGACACGTTACATCCAAGACCTGTATATACGTGTCTACCATAAGTTGAGGGGGAAGTTTGAGAACCCTGCAGAGACAGTCCAAGGCTGTGTATGAATTACCTTGTGGAACGTCTCGAGCTGTGGGCCTCTCTGAGGATTCCCGGAGAATGCACAATATCCACATGAGTGTTCACACCCACGGTGGGTGTTAAAATGTGACCTGCCCGAGATTGCGTAGGGATTCTCAGCTTCCTGTCATTAATCGTAAGTGTAGAGTTAGGTTAACCAGTAAACTGCCTGTTCTAAGAGATTTGAGCAATTCAAGAACTGACACATTTCCTGGTTAATAATGTTAGGTTAACCAGTAAACTGCCCGTTCTAAGAGATTTGAGCAATTCAAGAACTGACACGTTTCCTGGTTAATAAGTTAGCTTAACCAGTAAACTACAAGGGTCCTGAGAGATTTGTAAATCCTAAGACTACGTTTCCTGGTTAATAATGACATAAGTACTGATTGCTAGGCAGAGAGAGAGAGAGATGACACTTTTGATGCTCCATCTTGATTTCTTTCGCAGGTGCAGCTGGCGGGTGCAGCATTGCCATGCAGAACAGCTGATTGTCCCTGACGCATGCTGCCGCCTCTTCTCTTCTGCCTTGTCGTCATCATTTATTATTGATTTGCATTATGTAATTTTACACGTAGGTACAGTTACACCACAACTGTCACACCTACACCGTGTATTACATACATCACGCTACATAACAATTAGTTGTTAATGTAAATGTAGCAAACTTTTCGTTCAGCTTGACCTGAGTACATGATTTTTCACCATTGTCACGGAGTTTTTCCCTCAAGCTTGCTTCTGTTAACGTAAATACGAGGTTTTTCCTCTCACTGGCAACTGTGACTTTCTCCTGTAGCAGGATAGCACACACACACAGCACAGTGTGAATCTTGTGTGACTGAGTTAGGATTTATATGTATGTATATTGAAATTTTTTCCTGAGAAAAAAAAATTCATTTTTGATCAGGCGTAATGTCACGAGTTGGTGCGATCATATATCTAAACAAACTCGTAACATTAAACTTTGGTGGGAAACAGCGAATTCTAGTGGAATCCCAGTATTTATCACTCAGTCAACCGCCACGTATTCACTCGATCGGGAGTGTTTTTCAGGACATTTTTCACTATTTCATAAGTGATCGTCTGTGTGCGTGACATTAGCACCTCCGCCTGAATAATTTGTTATGGGCGTGTTTTGCTCATTCTAGCCGTTAGCAAGTGCGGCTCGACACTCGCCTCACTCTCACGATTTGAACTCAGTTAGGATTGAAACGCCGTGAGACCAGGTCGTTCCTCAGAGGGTTCCTGAAATCTCCACCTAGTGTGAGCTGGCGAAAGGATCGGCGAGTGTGGCAGTGTCCTTCCTCAGTAACGACTCCCAGTCCATTCCGCTTACCCTACTTTTCTGACCAGTATTTCTTTTCGTTTTTCCTAGGTTTAAGAGTTTAGCTTTTGAGTGAGCGAGTGAGTGCGATCTCCTTATTTGAATTCATTTTGAAACATGTAATGTAAATTTATTTCATTGTAATCAATAAATTTGACAGTTCTCTTTCTTGAGCTTAATGTAATGTAAACTTGTGTTTTATTTCTTCATTAAGCTTATTTCACTTATAGCTCCTAGTTTGCATAAACGCTTTGCATTATTCACAACTGGTACCTAGGCCAGTCCTTTTTATTATCTTAAATCCGTTGTGCCATCTAGGAGTTAATTGCACCAGCAAGAACCTGTTATCATTAATAGCATTAGTTATTGATTGCCAGGGGTGGAGTCACTTTCTCTAGAGGCCAACAGTACTAAGAAACAGCACGAGTGAGTCATTAGTCTCTGCTGTGTACTGTTGAGAAAGTTTATAAATTCTCGTCCTTAGAGAATCGGCGAAGTAAGCCGGCATAAAGTAATCATTGGTTGATTTTCACAAGTCAGTTCTTTGTCCCTTTTCTCAAGTATTATTGAATAATATTCTTTAATATTGCATACATCATAAAAACCCCGTGACAACCTCAAATGACCTTGGAGGTCAACCTCACATAGCCTATGTCTGAACGGGAGGTCCTGTGAGTCACTAGGCCAAAAATTGGGCTGCTGGGTCCACTCATTCAAGCGTGAAATACCGGTGACTTCCAATGACCTCTGATCAGTGACCTTAAATGACCTCGGAGGTGAACCTCACATAGCCTATGTCCGAACTAGAGGTCATGTCAAAACTAGAGGTCCATGCAAAAAATTGGGCTGCAGGGATACCCGGCGTTGCCTGAGCCAAAGAGGGGAACGCTCTACCAGTGACCTCGGATGACCCAGATCTGAATTTTGACTCCCCTAAAGCCATCCTTGGGTCACCTTGATTCAGAATATATATAGCACTGGAGGTCTCTTGCCCATGGTTTGGGCGTGTTTGAAGTACAAAGAAACAAACATCGCGGCTCCTTTATGTATATATGTAGAAGTACATTGGGTGAAAGGGTTAATGGAAGATCTGTTTGGAATCCTCTCAGTGAGAGAGACCATTTTCAAGTTGAACAAAGTGATCTGAAGGCAGCATGAATAAAATATAAAAGATGTCAACTTAGCGAAGAATGGATGGATGTGTGAGTGAGAAGGGGATGGATGGATTGGTGGATGAGGAATAGGTGGATGGGTGGGCCGGTCTGTGAGAAAAGTGTATATATAAGGTATTGGTGTATGAGGGGTAGATGGATGTTTGGATGCATGGATGGATGGATGAGTGGATGGGTGAGTAGGGTAGATAGGCAATATTGTGCTTGGCAGAGGGTAAATGGATGGATGGATAGCCAGGTGAAGTACTGTATGTAGCTGCACTAATTCTTCTGGTGTTCATAGTCAACCCAGTGTTGTTCATTTTCAGAGTATTCTTACCTTCAGTGCCACTCTGCGTGGTGTGTGTGTGTGTGTGTGTGTGTGTGTGTGTGTGTGTGTGTGTGTGTGTGTGTGTGTGTGTGTGTGCATTTCGCTCTATGTGTCAGTATGTGTGTGTGTTAGTGTGCATGTGTTAGTGTGTGCGTGTTTCGTGGTAAATGTATATTTGTCCGTGTGTGTACGTGTTTGTAAGTGACTATGTGTGTGATGTGTGTGTGTGTGTGTGTGTGTGTGTGTGTGTGTGTGTGTGTGTGTGTGTGTGTGTGCATTTCGCTCAATGTGTCAGTATGTGTGTGTGTTAGTGTGCATGTGTTAGTGTGTGCGTGTTTCGTGGTAAATGTATATTTGTCCGTGTGTGTACGTGTTTGTAAGTGACTATGTGTGTGTGTGTGTGTGTGTGTGTGTGTGTGTGTGTGTGTGTGTGTGTGTGTGTGTGTGTGTTTGCTAGTACGTGCGTCTTTCTTGTGTTGGTGTATATGAGTTGTGTGTGTGTGTGTGTGTGTGTGTGTGTGTGTGTTTGCTAGTACGTGCGTCTTTCTTGTGTTGGTGTATATGAGTTGTGTGTGTGTTTGTATGTATGTGTGTGTATGTACTTCTGTGTCTGTGTGTTTATATGTATGTGTGTGTATGTACGTCTGTGTCTTGTTTTTGGTTTTGTGTGTGTGTGTGTGTGTGTGTGTGTGTGTGTGTGTGTGTGTGTGTGTGTGTGTGTATGTATGAGAATGAGAAACAGACAGACACGAGGATTAGCCAGTCAATATATAGAGAAACAAAAAACACAAGGAAACAATGGTAAAATTATGGACTGACAGAAGACAGGCACAAAGGTAGAACGTGAGGCTGACACTTATGTAAGTAGTTAGGTAGATTCATAGATGGAGTGACAGATATGCCCTCACATGACGAACAGAAGACACTCAAAGCACGTAGATAACTGGATCTGGTTAGTGGGGCCTGGGATGGAAACTTGCCTTGGGTTTTGCTTTCTTTTACGTGATTAAAATGTTTCTGAATTCAGTTTGGTATCCCAGTGAAGCGTCCTTAGGTGTAGGCATAATTATGTTCTGTGTGTGTGTGTGTGTGTGTGTGTGTGTGTGTGTGTGTGTGTGTGTGTGTGTGTGTGTGTGTGTTCTAGCTACGATTGACCCAGAGATGAGGAGAAATGGGGTCTAGGAAGCAAAAGGGTTATCGTGGGAGAGCTAATCAACAACATAGTTAAAAGAGTCAGATGTCCGTCAGTATCATTAGAGTATTTAAAATCTTCGCTCATCTGATAGAAGTGCTTATCTGCACATATTATTTTGCTTCCGCCAGGAGGTATGTTTTTGCACATGTTGGTTGGCTTGTCTGTTTATCCATCTGCCTGTTAGGAGGATTCCTCAAAAAGTTATCAACAAATTTTGCTGAAATTTTTTGCAGGGGTAGGGTATGACCCTGTGAACAATCTAATAGATTTTGGTTGTGATGTTGAGTTTTTGTTTGTTTATTCACACCATATCTCCAAAAGTTCTCAATGAATTTCAATGAAATTTTGTGGCAGGATGGGTCATGAGCCAGAAAATAACTGAATAAATTTCGTGGCTGATCCGGATCCGGATCCGGATCTAGATCCTATCGAACAGTATCTCCCAAAGTTCTCAATGAATTTCAATGAAATTTTGTGGAAGGGTGGACCATGGGCCAAGAAAGAATTCTTTAGATTTTAGGGCTGATTGGGAACCGGATCTTCCCGCAAAATATTTCCAAAAGTTTTCATTGAAGTTCAATGAAATTTTGTGGAACAGTGGGCCATAGGCCAAGAAAGAATTGTTTAAATTTTGGAGCTGATGATGAAACTGATCCAGCAATGGCGGAGGTATGCGTCCTCTGAGTGCTTTCCAGTTAAAACATATTTTCTTGAGATTAGTCTTTCCTATTAAAAAAAAAGTCAGTTTATTGAAAAGAATTAAGTTAAGGAATGGGATGCTAAGCACTTGTGTTGTTTTCTCCTTACATAGCTCATCACACCAGCTCGATCGCCTGTCAGATCCTGGGCCTCATCAACTTTAGTACCTCACTTTATTATACACTCGATTACCGTGTCTCTCAACTTTCTCCAGGGTTTGCCACGCCTTCATCCAACTCCATTCTCACTCACATATTCCATTTTCATTCCCTCTTTTATACCCACATACTCCATTAGACTATATTATGTAATGAGTCTGTCTGGCTTTGGTGTCAACAGACTTCTGCTCAACATCTTTCTCGAATCACATAATTTCCTCTCCTAGACACTGCTTTTCACACACATTCCTCAGAAACCAGTTTCAACTACTTGTACTCTTTAGTTTTTTTTTTTTTTTTTTTTTTTTAATATTTCATCAAAGCCTTACACGTATGTTACTACGGGCAATAAAACACCTTCATACAGTCTTCTTGCAGCCTGCACGTTCATACCCTTGTATAACTTAGGTCCTTAAAGATCTAGAAGCTCTCCTCCTTTTTGCAGTTTTAATTTCTACTTAGTCTGCACATTTAACTCTTTCATCTTACTGAACTTGTGTATAAAACTTTCCTCTGTGATTCGAGTCTCCATTCAGTACCAGATAACACTGATAGTCACTCCCTCTCTTCACAACAACGTTCACTCGTCATCTATCAACGTATTATATCGGAGCACGAAAGCACTACGCTCATATATATCAACCGAACTTTTCATCACTCCATGAACCACCAACGATGCCAAATTAATAACCGTTGATGCGCTTACTCAACCTCTAAGACGGTGTGATCAGGATGGATGGAACTGCCGCCTGGGGATCAAAGGAGCCAGGGTTCAGTTCATGCTACTGTACAGTCATAAGAAAAACTATCGTTACCCTTCCGAGCTATGCACTATGACACAACAACGAAATGTTGTGGAATGACGGGACAGGAAAGCTTGTACCTCAAGTCTGTCCATGTCTTATTTGAGATATTACAATTTGTGCTAGAGGTAATAAAAGCTAATTAGATCGTTTGGCCTCTGCATAGAGACAATACGTTTTATTATCCGACACCGAATTCATTAAATAAAAATATAACCGAATGGTCTGAAGTCGGCAACACACATGCAGACGGGCAATGAGTATGTGCACCTTTGCCAGACGTATAATAGTACTTCAGCCGATACAAGCCAACTTAGTAATATTCAGTATAATAATGATATGCATTGCTTTCTACATATAATAAATGTTGAGTAGAAGGGAAATAATAATACGTGTTCAGTCTCACTGCTTTAATATTTTGTATACCCACCCCCTGCTTCGAAAACAGCCTCTAGACGTCTGAAGCATCCATCTGAAGCATTTAACCACCCATCTAAAGCATACAAATGAACTCGTGCACCGCTGCTAGACTATCATTAAACACACACACACACACACACACACACACACACACACACACACACACACACACACAGTCGATGCCTATAGATTTAATACCATTCAAAATAATTTATTTGTTGTATTCAATAGATAATAAGTGTTGAATAGTAGGAAAATAATAAACCTGCCGAGTTTCATTATTAATCCTCGGTGGGGCTCTCAGGGTAACGCTAACACGTCCTATATATTTCCCCGCCAGGTGGCTTATTCTTGCTCATTATTCCAACTCTTGTAATGGGATTGTGATATGGCAACACTAGATAGGGGCGGGGCGAACAGCAAGGACCCGCCCACATAGCCCAGCTAACGTTCGTTTAGCATCGAGTAGTCCTGGAGGTAACGATACTTTTTCTTATGACTGCACCTCCGTCTTTTTACAGATATTTAGTTCGTTCTTATAGATGTATTTGGGTGCGTCCTACGTCTGGGAAACTATTTTCTTTAGTTTCGCCTCCCACTGATATCCTATTTCTTCTGTTGGGATAAATTAAATTTGACCCTTGAATGCAGGTGACGTCACTTTGGAATAGTCGTACTGCCACCAGACAGTGTTATTATTAAACTTAAAAAAGACTTGTCGTGTCGAAGGAGTAAAATGATCTCTATATCTGACCTCTACTCAACTAAAAAAAAAAATCGTCAGGAGAAATGAATAATTGGCAAACAAAAAATAATTTTCCCGGCAACGCAGTTAACCACTTTACTGGTCATCGTGGTGAAGTTGTTAATTTCTGTTGCTATGGTTGCTTACGTGAGAGTGAGCATAGGAGCATGAAAGTGCTCATAATATAAAAAATTAACCCTTTCATGGCTGGGACAAACTTAGTATACAGTGTCACAAAGCGCCAGATACTTATTTTCAGGCAATAGTGAGTATGCCAGCTTGAGAGTGTTAATATTGTCAGCATTAACCCTTCCATGGTGAAGATAACTTCTGTATTCTATTCCCGATATCCCGATTTTACTTAACTGGCTTTGAGTCATAGGAGCCTGAGAGTGTTGATAGCTCTTAATAAATTTGGTCCTTAAGACGGGGTGATCAGGACTGGTGGAATCGTGTCCCTTGAGTCATAGGAGCCCGGGTTCATTTCTCTTCGTTCCAGTCTTTATACTTCTATGTTCATTTTGTGTCCTTGTCGGATTTGCACCTGATTTTTTTCCCTTTTCCTTTCCACATCATTTTTTCACTTAATAATATCGTAAATTATGTTATAAATGTATTACCTCAAGCCTACCGAAGCCGCTATTCTCTCTCTCTCTCTCTCTCTCTCTCTCTCTCTGTTTATTGCCAGACGCCTCAATCCCGTACGGGGTGGCCACAAACAAATCGCCTCCACGTCGCCCTGTCCCCCCCCCCATTTCACTGCCCTGCTCGCAACTCACACCCCCCTCTCTCATATACCTTTCCACCCCATCCCTCTATCTCATCCTCGGCCTCCCCTTCCCTCTCCCCCCCTCCACCTCACTCACATACACTCTCCTCGTTAGTCTCTCACCCTCCATCCTCTCCACATGGCCAAACCACCTCAGTGTGTTCCTCATAACGTTTCCTATCACATCCACATCAACACCACAACGCTCCTTTATATCCTCATTCGTCAGCCTGTCTCTCCATGTGACTCCACAGGCTCCTCTTAAATAACTCATTTCCACTGCTCTCACTCTTGACTTGTGTCCTTCCAACAACGTTCAAGCTTCACTTCCATACGTTAGAGTTGGTATCACAATACTGTCATGTAGTAACTTTTTCACTTCCATGCTCACTTCCCTGTTTCTTATCACTGCTTTCAAGGAACCAGCAACCTTTCTTCCTTGTTGTACCCTTTCAAGCACTTCACCCTCCAAACTTCCATCCTTACTCATCACACCACCCAAGTACTTGACCGTACTCACATTTTCCATTTCCTCCTTATCCAACCTCACTGTACATTCACAGACTTCATCTCTCTCAAAGACCATCACTTTACTCTTCCCTACATTCACCTTTAGATTCCGTTTCTTACACACTCTCCCATACTCATCCACCAAGCCTTGCAGCTCCCCTTCGTCTTCACTCAACAACACAGTATCATCTGCAAACAACAGTACAGGGAGTTTCCAAACACTACCCTTTCTCACCAGGGCCACTCCAACATCCACTACCCTACCTTGTACCTCATTTATTACCCCATCCATGAACAACCATGGAGACATGACACATCCCTGTTTCAACACAACTTTCAGAAGGAAAAATTCACTCAGTTTACCATCCACACGCACTGCAGCCTTAGCACCATCATACATACTCTTCACAGCATTCAACAACTTCCCATCTACTCCATGTATTCTTAATGCTTTCCACAATCCTTGTCTATCCACCCTGTCATATGCTTTCTCCAAATCCATGAAAGCTGCTTGCAACTTGTTTCCCTTCTCTAGAAACTTTTCCACTAAAGATGTAAGAATGAATATCTGATCTACACAACCTCTTCACTTCCAAAAGCCTCCTTGTTCTTCTCCAACTAATTCCTCTGTTCTTTCCCTAACTCTGTCAATAAATATCCTACCATACACTTTTCCTATTACACTAAGAAGACAAATGCCCCTATGATTACCATTCACTTCTTTTTCCCTTTTTTCTTTGTACAAGGGAATAATTATACCTGACTTCCAATCCTCCGGGACTCTACCTTCCTCCCAGGCCAATCTGCACATCTTCCACATCCATTCTACTACTATCTCTCCCCCATGCTTCAGCATTTCACCACACACTCCACCAATTCCTGGGGCTCTCCCCAATTTGACTTTCTTCATTGCTTCCACAACTTCTATCCTGCTGATTTCTTCCTGTCTTCTTACCTCCCTCCTTCTCCCAGCCATTCCCCAGTCACTTATACTCGCATTACTTCCATCCTCTATGTTCTCATTGTAACTTACGATAATTTTTTAGTCACCTTCACCCTGTCGTTGGACTGAACGGGTCAGTAGAGTATGTCTCGAGCTCCTTCAGTACAAGAGATAATTTGTAAGGTGAAAAAAGTTACCTGAAATTTGGTTCGTAACACGATGTGATGAAGACTGGTGGAATCGTAGCCCGTGAGTCATAGAAACCCGGTTTTATACCACATAAGTCGCCGTCTTATGTGTGTGTGTGTGTGTGTGTGTGTGTGTGTGTGTGTGTGTGTGTGTGTGTGTGTGAATATTTACCTATCCCTGCTCCGGAGCAGCTCGGGGACGGTTGTTTTCAATCGGTTTCTCTGTTTATTTGTCTGTCTGTCTCTTAACAAATTTACGCGAAAACTACGGGTGAGATTTTGACTGAATTTACAGGGTTAATATACTGTGATATTCTGATCACCTGTTTAAATTTTGGCCCAAATTCGGCCAAGGCCTAGTATGTAGGTCCAAAATATGTATTTTTTTCTCGCCATAACTCCCTTAAAATTCGTCATATGGACATGAAGCCAAAACCTAAATGTGCATCTTTCAAATCTGCATCCTATAACATACCTCAATACATCAGGGTGGTCACCTCCCAGTTGGCGGTAGGGGGGTTAATGTCAGGTTGGTCGGGTCCAAAATTTCAAATGGGCATAAAATGTCAATTTTCACCCGATTTATCTTCAAATTTGATATGAGACATCTTTGACTAGATATCCTGTTGTGTTTATCCGTCAGTACTAAAATGACTGGCGGGGACGGGTTAGCTGTGCCGTGGCACCGCTTCTTGTTCTATCATGTTTCAATTCTAAAAACACCCTTTTCCCTATTTTCCTCACTTCCTCAGATCTTTCTGTCGCACTGCACCGGAATTCCTTGAAGTACTTGATCTAACCCCTTCAGCTTGAAGTCGTGTGTGTGTGTGTCTGTGTGCGTGTTCTCGTTAGCGATTGATAATTTCATCATCACCGTACCGTCATAATCTCGCCTTATTTTTCCCACCCAGAGGTGAGATGAGATACTTTCCAGAAAGCAAGGGAAAAGAGTTATAGTGGGAGAGCTAATGAACAGCATAACCAAAGAAATGGGCCACACACTCATTCACTTACCTTTCACAAACCTAGAATCATCGCTCACGTCACAGAAATGATCAGCTGGACCTTTTTTAAATACTTGTTTCTTTATCGATGATCTTCATATTTCTTATAACAAAGTCTGCCCGTAAAGAACAGTCACATTCAGAAAAGGGGTTCTAAACACTGTCATGCTGTTTTCCTTTTATTGGTCATCAGACCAACTAGATCGCCTGTCAGTTCCCGAGCCTCAGCATCTTCACCGTCTCATTTTGTTACACACTCATTTTCCCTGTCTTTAAACATTTTTTTTTTTTTAATGGTCTCCCACCACCTCCTTCTAACTTCAGGCTCACTCACATATACCATTTTCACTCCCATTATTATACCCATTCTCTCCACATCACCGTAACATCTAAAGAGTCTGTTCAACCTTACCTTCAACAGACTTCTTTACTCCGCATCTCTCGAATAACATCATTTCATATCCAGTTCACTCTTTGCACTCCTCATACATTCCTCAGAATCCCCAATTCCACTATTACTTGCCCTTAAGTATTTGTTCTAATATCTTACCAGACTCTCACACCCATATATTACACCCATGCAGTCCTCTTGGAGCATCCACATTTACACCTCTGCTGTTAAGCAAGACCCTTATAGATCCAGCCACTTTCCGTCTCTCTTTAATTCTGATTAAGAGTGTGCACATTGAACTATTTCTGGTTGCTGCAGACCTGTGCCAAAACTCCTTCACTGACTCAAGTATCTCCATTCACGACCAGATAACACAGATAGTCACTTTCCCTCTCACCAACAACGTTCATTCTACACTTATCCACATATACTATCAAAGAACAGTGCTGATAAATGTCAACAGAAATCTACACCAGTCTCTGAGTCACCTTTAATGCTAAATTAATATATGTTAATGTGCTTACTTGGCGTCTAAGACGGTGTGATCAGGACGGATAGAACGGCCGCCTGGGAGGCATTGGAGCAAAGGTTCGTATCCAAAGTAGAGGTCCGTGTTTTTACCGATATTATTTTGTTTTTATAGTTGTTCTCGGGTACTTTCTGCTTCTGAATAACTATTTTCCTACGGCTTCACCTTCCACTGACATCCTAATTCTTTATTACGCCTGAATTAAATTAGCCCCTTGAATCCGGGCGATGTCATTATGGTATTCTTTCTGCCTCCACAGAAACTCATTAAGTTTAAAGAAAAAACTCTTGTTGAAGGGGTAAGAGAAAGGTATATGTCTAACCACATAGATTTCGAAACTTCTAGCTTCATCTAAATAGGAGTCATCAGGAGACGACAAAAACAAAATGAAAAAGACGTATCCAAGCTTCTCTGTCAACCCCATCTCTCGTCATCGTGTTGAAGTGGTCGATTAACAACTATTGCTATCTTTAGTCATCTGAGAGTGAGTATGGAAGGCTGAGAGTGTTAATACTGTAAAGATTAACCCTGTCATGGCAGTAACAATGGTATTATATAGTCCCTCCTAGCGCCTAATGCTTTTATGTACTGAATATGCAAGCCTGAGAGTGTTAATATTGTAAATATTAACCTTTACATGGTAGAAATAACTTCTGTATTCTCTTCCTGCTATCTCGGTTTATACTCATGTGACCATGAATCATAGGGGCCTGAGAGTGTTGATAGCTCTTTAAAAATTTGGTCCTTAAGACGGCGTGATCAGGACTGGTGGAATCGTGACCTGTGAGTCATAGGAGCCTGGTTTCAATGTTCTCCGCACTGTCTTTTTATTATTATCTTTCTTTTCATTTTATTTTCTTCAGGTTTTTGCATTTGATTTTGTTTCAAGTTTTTCTTTCCTTGTTATCATACCTTTTGACTGATCGTGTTTATGAAATCTGTTTCGAACTCTTTCAGTACAAGAGATAATTTCTAAGGAAAATAGAGTAACCAGAAGTTTGGTTCTTAAGACGGCGTGATCAGGACTGGTGGAATCGTAGCCCATGAGTCAAAGGAGCCCGAGTTCACGCCATGACCGAAGCCGCCTTTTTTTTTTTTTCCCTACCATCTTTTGCTTCTAAGACCACATTTTCCTTATGTTCCCTACTTCGGCTGATTTGTTTCTCGCCCACTGACATCCAAAATTCTTTCATATCGTTGATTTAAGTCAATGAAGCTGAGGTCGTTTGTGTGTGTGTGTGTGTGTGTGTGTGTGTGTTATTCTGCTGGGTGATAGATAATTTTAATGGGAATAATAAGGACGTCCTTGGACTGAAACTGTTAGTCTGGCTCGAACCCTCTCAGTGCGGGAGACCATTTCCAAGCTGAATAAAGTGATCTGAAGCACCAACAATAAAATACATGAGTCAACATAGCGAAGAATGGATGGATGGATGGATGTGTGAGTGAGAAGGGTTTGGATGGATTTTCTGATGAGGAGTAGGTGGATGGATGGATGGATGTCTGCGTGAGAAGGGTTTGGTTGGATTGATAGATGACGAGTTGGTGAGTGGATGGATGGATGTGGTAGGGAGAAGGGGCTGGATAGACTGGTGGATGAGCGACAGATGGATGGATGGATGAATGTGTGAGTGAAAATGGTTTGGGTGCACTGGTGGATGAGGGGGTCATTGCATGGATGGAAGGATGTGTGAGAGAAAAAGGGCTGGATTGATTGATGGATGAGTGACAGGTGCTATTTTTTCACTTAAAAAAATCCTTAGTTCTGTTGTGAGTGCTTTGCCTTCTTCCAACCAGAGCCGTGATTTTTTTTTTTTTTATCTACTTCTGGCTCGTGATAGATAGTTTGTCGTTCATCCCCATTATGATATCCTTGGACTGAACGGGTTAATGGAGTCTGTTTCTATCTAGTTCACTACAAGAGATCATTTCTAAAGGAAATAAAATAACCAGAAGTTTGGTCCTTAAGTCGGTGTGATCAGGACTGGTGGACTCGTAGCCCATAATACAGTAGGAGCCCGAGTTCACATCATGTCACCTCCGTCGTTTTTTTTTTTTTTTTTCTTTTTTTGAGGGGGAGCTAGTATTCTTCTACCTCTTTCTACTGTAACCACTTTTTCCGGCCTTTTTCTTTATTTTTCTCACCCACTGACAGTGCCGGATTTAGGCATAAGCTAAACAACCCACAGCTTAGGGCCTCACAGTCCGCAAGGGCCTCACAAGATTGGGTCTATGAATGTGCGTGGATGTAGTACGATTGAGGCTAAAAGGGAGGAGATTGGGAGAATGTTTGTGAGAAGAAAGTTGGATGTGTTAGCTTTGAGTGAAACGAAGATGAAAGGGAAGGCTGAGTCTATGTTTGGAAGTGTGAATGGAAGATTGTCAGGCGTTGATTGAGGAAGGGCAAGAGAAAGTGTGGCCTTGTTAGTGAGTCCGGAAGTACAGTAGTGTGTGACTGAATGGAAGGAGGTGTCATCGAGACTGATGTGGGTGAAAGCGAAATTTGAACGTGAGTTGTGGGTGTTTGTGAGTGCATATGGGCCTGGTAATGAAAGGGATGAAGAAGAGAGGGAGTCTTTCTGGAATGATGTTGATGAGTGTCTGCAGAGTTTTGGAGCGAATGTGAATGTGGTAATGATGGGAGATCTGAATGCTAGAGTGGGAAATGTAGCAGTTGCAGGTGTAGTTGGTATGCATGGTGTGCCTGGAAGAAATGAAAATGGGGAACGAATGATAGGGATGTGTGTTGAGCGAGAGATGGTGATTGGAAACACGCTGTTTGAGAAGAAATATTTATAAGTATACATGGGTGAGACAGGAGGGTGGAAGGGTTGTTGATAGAGCTTTGATGGACTGTGTGATTGTGTTTAGGAATGTAATAGGAAGATTGATGGATGTGAGAGTTCTGAGAGGGGAGGGTGGAGGTATGTCTGACCACTACCTGGTGGAGGGAAAGTTAAGAGTAGGTAAGAGATGGGTGAGAGCTAGGAGGGTTAGGTGTGGCAGGGAAGTTTTGAAAGTGAGTGAGTTGGAAAAAAGAGAGAAAAAGATAGAGTATCAGGAGAAATTGAAAAATGAGTGGAACGCAGTGAAAGATCAGGAAAATAGCAATGTGGAGGAGGAATGGCAGTTATTTAAGAGTGCTGTAGTGGGGCATGCAGAAGAGGTGTGTGGTGTGAGACGTGTGGGTGGTGGTGTAAGAAAAGGAAGTGAATGGTGGTGCGAGGAAGTAAGTATGGCTGTGGCTGAGAAGAGACGTGCATATGAAGTGTGGCTGCAGAGGAAGGATGAGATGTCATATGAAAGGTATAAGGAAAAGAGGAATGGGGCGAGAAGGGCTGTGCGTGATGCTAAAGTGGCAGCAGATGAGAGGTGGGGTAGGCGGCTGGCAGAAAATTTTCAACAGAATAAGAAAATGTTTTGGAAGGAGGTGAAAAGGGTGCGAAAGGGAGAGTCTGGGAAGGAAGAACGAGTAAAAGCAGAGGATGGAAGGATGTTAATTGAGATGGATGCAGTAAGGAAGAGATGGGCAGAGTATTTTGAAAGATTGTTGAATGTAGAGGAGGAAAGGGTGGCTGAGATTGTGGAGAATGGAAGGGAGCAAGGATTAAATGTGTTAGGAGAGTTCAATGATTCTTTGATCACGTAGGAGGAAGTGGAGAAGGCAGTAAAGGAGATGAAAACAGGGAAAGCTGCAGGTATGGATGGGTGTGCTGTGGAATACCTGAACGGTGGTGGAGTGACTATTGTTGACTGGTTAGTAAGATTGTTGAATGTGTGCTTTGTGAAAGGTATGGTGCCAATTGACTGGGCAAGTGCTTGTGTGGTCCCGTTGTATAAAGGCAGGGGTGATAAGTATGAATGTACTAGCTCTAGGGGTATAAGTCTGTTGAGTGTTGTAGGTAAGGTTTATGGTAAAGTGTTAATTATGAGAGTTAGAGAGGGAACAGAGGGAGTGATTGGTGATGAGCAGTGTGGCTTTAGGAAAGGGAGGGGATGCGTGGATCAGGTGTTTGCTGTGAAACAAGTGTGTGAAAAGTATTTAGCGAAAGGCAAGGATGTGTTTTGGGCATTCATGGATTTAGAGAAAGCGTATGATGGAATGGATAGGGAGGCTTTGTGGACTGTTTTAAGATTGTATGGATTTGATGGTAGGTTACTAAAAGGGGTAAAAAGTTTTTATGTAAATAGTAGAGCGTGTGTAAGAGTGGGAAATGCTGTGAGTGATTGCTTTCCCATGAGAGTGGGGCTGCGACAGGGATGTGTGATGTCGCCTTGGTTGTTTAATATTTACATGGATGGTGTTGTAAGGGAGGTGAATTCAAAAGTTTTAGGTGGAAGTCTGAGTCTGGTGAATGTTGATGGTGGAGATTGGAATCTGAAGCAGCTGCTGTTTGCAGATGATACTGCACTGGTGGCTGATTCAGAGGAGAGATTGAGACAGTTGGTAGAGGAGTTTGGAAGGGTGTGTGAAAGGAGGAAATTGAAAGTAAATGAGAATAAGAGTAAAGTGATGAAGTGTATGAGGTTGGTAGATAGAAGGGGGAGGAATATAGTATTGAATGGCGAGTTGCTTGAGGAGGTAGAGTGTTTTAAATATCTAGGGTCACATGTTGCTGTGGATGAAAGAATAGATGCAGAAGTGAAGTTTAGAATAAATGAAGTAGGAAAGGTGCTGGGAGGAATGAAAAAAGTGTTTAGATGTCGTTCGCTTAGAATGGATGTAAAGAGAAGGTTGTATGAGGGTGTTGTGGTACCGACTGCGTTATATGGGGCTGAAACATGGAAATTGGTGTAGCAGAGAGGAAAAGTTTATATGTAATGGAGATGAGGTGTCTGAGGAGTATGTGTGGAGTGACGGACATGGATCGAGTGCGAAATGATGAAGTGCAAAGGAGAACTGGAGTTGTTCGGGGGATGGCTGGTAGAGTTGAGCAGAAAGGTGTTGCGATAGTTTGGGCATATGGAGAGAATGGATAATGAGCGATTGGTGAAAAAGATAAATAGATCATGATGTGAGGGGTGTAAGGCTGAGAGGAAGACCACAAATAGGATGGATGGACAGTGTGAAGAGAGCGCTGGATGCGAGAGGGATGTCTGTTGAGCAAGGAAGAGTGGCTGTGCGTGACAGAAATAAATGGAGAGAAATTGTGAATGAATAAGTGATGATGCAGCCCTGAGGGGATATTCTCCCGCATTTGGACTGATCAACTAGTCAGGTCAGGTGTGGGTAAGGGGATGGGTCTGTTATGATGTGGCAGGGGTAAACCAACTCTGCTGTCGGGCCCTGCTGCGGATGTCACTCATTGCATTGCGCAGTTGACCCTTGTGCGGTGTGGTGCGGTGAGGATCTGTCCGTTCTCCCCTTTGGGGTTAAGATGCGAATGAATGTGTTTGAATGGATGAGTAAATGGGGAGTGTGTCGTCCTGTCTCGGCTACCTCCCTTTCCTTGGGGAAGCAGCCAATGTATATAGATAGATAGATTTTTCTGTGTTCTATGCGTTTTAAAATGGCTTGTGTAGCAAATTTTTTTGTGTTGTTTTAAAATAGCTTTATCTGTAATTAATTTAAGTAATAATTCAAGCCCAAATTGTCCATGATTTCAGGTTTACAATGAAGAGAACATTTTTGGAGCGAATATCAGAAAGGAAGAAGAAAGAAAGAAGGTCCTGTCTCCGTACACACCTTTGTGAGACCTTCTGGTGTAACTTTTTAACAAGGGTCTCCAGGCTTTATATAGCTTAGGCCTCTAAGTCCAGCACTGCCCACAGACATCCCAAACTCTTTTACGTCGTTGAATTAACCCCTTCAATGCGAAGTCGTGTGTGTGTGTGTGTGTGTGTGTGTGTGTGTGTGTGTGTGTGTGTGTGTGTGTGTTAGTCCGTTCGTCCATCCCTCCGTTCGTCCACTTCTTGCCTTTACTGGCAGTCTCCAGGTTTAAGTTTAGGTAATATGGATGCTGTATATTTTACTTCTCTCTCCCGATAACAATTCTACCCTATCTGAGATGATATTGCTTGTGATGATGATGACGGTGATGAAGATTATAACCAAGGAGGCGTCAGTAGCATAGCGTGTGGTGCAGAGATGGTCGGTGAGGGTGAGGGTAAGGTTGAGGGTGAGGGTAAGGTTGAGGGTGAGGGTAAGGTTAAGGATGAGATTAAGGGTGAGGGAGGGAGGTCTTCCAGTGTCACGATCACAGATCAGTTCCCGTCTGGATGGTGATTTATATTATGAATCTTCATTAAATTAATAGTTATTGAATCACAACAGTTTGGTATCCCTTTTTATACTTCATATTCACAGGATTGACTACTTGGCAGGCAATGTCAGTAGTATCTATAAGAAAATAATAATCATCAACTATCATCATTACGGTATATCATAATCGTCGTCTTCGTCGTCCTCGTCGTCAAATATCATCAACTTTTTCCCAACTAAGTATAGAGTGAGGCAGGGTCCAGAATGCAAAGAAAGAGAAAACATGATAGCGAGAAAAGCATTTCCAGTTAAGTAGGACACACACACACACACACACACACACACACACACAGCAATGAATCTTCAGGAAATTCTGATTCATTCGAAGACATAAGAATCTCGACTTTTTTTTTTTTTTTTTTTTTCATTTGTAGGTGGGGGTTATTTTTCTCAACCTCTCCTTTGTATATTACCATTCCAATAGTGTATCATTCGACCGTCAAGTTAAAAATGGGTGTCAAACCCTTGTAATGTTCTACACAATAGGTGGTTCATCAAGCCAACTCAATCCAGTCAGTTGCCAAGCCTCACCAACCTCCATATCTCGCTTGCTCACACACTCATTTACCGTTGTCTGTTCACTCTTTTTCTCAGCCTGCCACGCCTGCCACCTTCAGACACACTCACACGCACCGTTTTCATTGCCACATTTATCCCCGTTCTCGCCATACGACCATACCATCTAAAGACATTCTCTTGAACCCCGTTGTTATCAGACTTGTTTACCTCACAACTTTCACAAATTACATTAATGACTATCCTCTCAACAGGAAGCCGTCAAAAATCTCCCTTTCACTACCTCTCATCTTGGCTTTGTTCTCATGTCACACCTGAGTGCTGCACCCATAACATTAAATATCAGATTAATGAATTACTGATGCTATGTTTAGTCATCTGAGAATGAGCATGGAAGGCTGTTAATTCTGTAAAAATTATCCCTTTCATAGCCGGGACACACGTAATATACAGTGTCTCCTAGCGGTAGATGGTTATATTCAGTATGTAGGGAGTATGCCAGCATGAGAGTGTTAATAGTGTCAGCATTAACCTTTCCATTGTAGCGATAACTTATGCATTATGTTCCCTCAATCCCAATTTTACGTATCAAGCCGTGAGTCGTAGGAGCCTGAGAGTGTTGATAGCTCTTATTAAGTTTGGTCCTTAAGACGGCTTGATCAGGACAGGTGGAATCATGGCCTGTGAGTCATAGGAGCCCGGGTTCACCATTGTGCGGCCGTCTTTTTACTTTTATATTCATTTTGTATCCCAGTGGTATTTGCATCAGACTGTTTATTTTTTTGCCACCTTTTCATTTCGTTATCATTTCATCACTTAATATCCAAAATTCTATTAACCGTTTAAGTCAGCCCGTGTTGCATAGGAGGTAGACGTGGGTCTTTCAGGCCCAAAAATATAAAATTCGGGAAAAAATTTTATTTTTCCTCTCTTCCATTACTGAAAATAGAATAACATATTTAATGTTTCCGGAACACAAGCATGTAAGAAAATTAACTATTCTTTTCTCTTAATATTTTTAACAAATTTTTGAAAACAACTGTAGGAAAAACAGTAAATAAATGTTGGACTTCTATAAGAAAAAAAAAAAAAAAAAATCCGACTGGTTGCTTGAGTGGTCCCAAAGCTTGGTATGGGATGGTGCCTCATAGTGTGAAGAGGGACTGCCAGTCTCTGCATTCATATCTCCAGTCAGGGAGACCAAAATATCTCACACACCTCACGTAAACGTGGGTCTCACATACCCAACACATACCCTTATACCGCGGAAACGGAGAGAGAGCTTGGAGTAACTCCCTCACCCCTTGCATGGATACACAAAGTCAGGAAGCTGCTGGGAAGAACAGAGCTCCCGGGTATTTAGAAGTTTATGAACTAGAAAATGGGACGGGGGGGGGGGTGCACGGACCAACCTCTGCATGAGCAGGGATAAATGTCTTCTACCTCCTCCCAACCAACTTCATTTTTTTTTTTTTTATAGTTTTGGTTTGTGATATATATATATATATATATATATATATATATATATATATATATATATATATATATATATCCCCCATTATCTGACCCATGGACTGAACGAGATAATGGAGTCTCTCGATCTCTTTCAGAGATCATTTCTTAGGTGAATAAAGTAATCTGAAGTTTGGTCCTTAAGGCGGTGTGATCAGAACTGGTGGAATCGTATGACCTGAGTCACAGGAGCCCAAGATTTATATAATATTCGGTGCTTATAAAACCAGTTTTTCCCTGTTTCATCCACATCCTCTTATTTTTCTGTCATGACATCCAAAAATCTTTTATATCGTTGGTTACCCCTTCATGTCGATGTCGTGTGTGTGTGTGTGTGTGTGTGTGTGTGTGTGTGTGTGTGTGTGTGTGTGTGTGTGTTATTCTGCAAGGTGATAGATAATTTTAATGGGAATAATAAGGGCGTCCTTGGGCTGAAACTGTTAAAATAGTCTTAGTCGAACCCTCTCAGTGCGAGAGACCATTTCCAAGCTGAATAAAATGATCTGAAGCAGCAAGAATAAAATACAAAAGGCGTCAACATAGCGAAGAATGGAAGAATGGATGTGTGAGTGAGAAAGGGCATAGTGGATTGGTGGATGAGAAGTAGGTGGATGGATGGATGCGTGAGTGAGAAGGGTTTGTTTGGATTGGTGGTTGAGGGGTTGCTGAATGGATGGATGGATGTGGGAGGGAGAAGGGTTTGGACGGATTGGTGAATGAGCGACAGATGGATGGATGGATGCATGTGTGAGTGAAAATGGCTTGGATGAACTGGTGGATGAGGGGATATATGCATGGATGGACGGATGTGTGACAGAAAAGGGGCTGGATTGCTTGGTGGATGAGTGACAGATGGATGTGTGTATAGATATGAGTGAGAAGGGAGTATATATAAGGCATTAGTGGATGAGCGGTGGTTAAATGGATGGATGGATGGGTGTGTTTGTGAGAATGGAGTAGATACATTGGCGAATGAGGAGTAAGTGAACTAATGGATGGATGAATGGATGGGCAGATAAAGTATTTGTCAAGTCTCACTCCTCTGGTCTTCCTAGTCAACCCAGTTTTGTTCTTTTCCGGAGCATTCTTGCTTTTTCTCGATATGTGTGTGTGTGTGTGTGTGTGTGTGTGTGTGTGTGTGTGTGTGTGTGTGTGTGTGTGTGTTTCTATGCATGAGTTTATGCAAGTGTGTACATGTTTTTCGTGATTATATGTGTTGGTGTCAGTCTGTGCATGCGCCTTTTGTGGCTGTGGTTGGTTGTTGGATTCTTCATGATTGTATGTGTGTGTGTGTGTGTGTGTGTGTGTGTGTGTGTGTGTGTGTGTGTGTGTGTGTGTGTGTGTATGTGTGTGTGTGTGTGTGTGTGTGTGTGTGTGTGTGTGTGTGTGTGTGTGTGTGTGTGTGTATGTGTGTGTGTGTGTGTGTGTGTGTGTGTGCGTGTGTGTGTGCGTGTGTGTATGTGTGTGTGTGTGTGTGTGTGTGTGTGTGTGTGTGTGTGTGTGTGTGTGTGTGTGTGTGTGTGTGTGTGTGTGTGTGTGTGTGTGTGTGTGTGTGTGTGTGTGTGTGTGTGTGTGTGTCGATGTGTCCGTGTTTGTGCTTCTGTGGATGTGTTTATGAATGTGTGTACATGGTTGTGCGTGAGTATATGCATTTGTGTCGGTCTGTGTATGCGCCTTTGTGTGTGTTTGTGTGACTCTTTGTGGTTGTGTTTGGTTGTTGGATAGTTCATGTGTGTGTGTGTGTGTGTGTGTGTGTGTGTGTGTGTGTGTGTGTGTGTGTGTGTGTGTGTGTGTGTGTGTCTGTGTGTGTGTCTGTGTGTGTGTGTGTGTGTGTGTGTGTGTGTGTGTGTGTGTGTGTGTGTGTGTGTGTGTGTGTGTCTGTGTGTGTGTGCAGGCTAGCTCAAGTTCCTGAGAGAGAGGGAGAGAGAGAGAGAGAGAGAGAGAGAGAGAGAGAGAGAGAGAGAGAGAGAGAGGATAACAGAAAGACAGACTCGAGGCTTAGCCAAACAATAAATACGTGTAAATAAAGACAAAAGCAGGGAAACATTAACTGACTGATAGACATATGAAATGCACATAGGTGGAATGAAAGACTGAGCGATATACAGGTAGTTAGGTAGATGCGTAGATGTAGAGATAGACAGACTTGCCTTCATATGACGAACAGAAGCCACTACAGCCAAAGCAGGTGGATAATTGGGTCTGGTTTGTTGGGCCCGGCATCGAAACCTTTATTAGCGAGTGGTTTCTTTTTTATATTTTTGAAGTGTTCCTGGAGTATAGATCGTTGTGTTAATGAATCGTCTCTTAGGTGTAGAAATATTTGTGTGTGTGTGTGTGTGTGTGTGTGTGTGTGTGTGTGTTTTCTGGCATGGGATTGGCTATCATATAACAAATCGCATCGAATTTCCCACCCAGAAGTGATGTGAGGTAGGTTCCTGGAAGCAAGGCACAAAAAACTTATATCGAGAGAACTAACCAATCACATAGGCAATGAAATGGGCCTCACATTCTTTCATTTACTATTCAAGCACCTAGAATCATCAGAAATGATCATCTGGACTTTTTTTTTGTATATTATTCCTTATCGATAATCTTCATTTTTCGTGTACCAAAGTCCTTCCGTCGAGAACAATCAAATTCAGAAAAAAGGTTCTAAGCATTGTCATGTTGTTCTCCTTATATTACTCATCACACCAACTCGGTCGCCTGTCAGTTACAGAGCCTCATCAGTTTCAGTATTTATTTTATTACACAATCGTGTTCCCTGTCTCTCAACGTTTTTGATGGTCTGCCACACCTTCTCCCATCGTCACACTCATTAACACCATGTTCAGTCCCCAGTTTATTCCCATTTTCTCCTTGACCATTACATCTAAAGATCTGTTCAACCTGGTGTCAACGCACGTCATTATTCCGCATCTCTTTAGAACCACATTATATTCTATCCTATCTACTCCTGGCAATCCACACATATCTCAGAAATCCCATTTCTACTATTCGCACACTTGAACTTTTGTTCCAATGGGCACTGAAGCACCAACATGCACTCCTCTTGCAGCTTCCACATTCACACCTTTGTTTATAACCAAGGCCCTTGAGGATGCAACCACTTTTCTTTTTCCTGTTGTTTACTTTCCAGTTAGTCTGCACAGTTATCTCTCTCCTCTTATTGCACCAGGGTACCAAAACTCCCTGACTAATTCGTCTGTCCCCATTCACTGTCATATAACACTGTGTTATTTTCCCTTCCAGAATCAACGTTCATTCTATACTTGTCAACAAGCAATATCAAAGAGCGGCATCCATAAACATCAGCCGAACTCTGCAGAAACCTCTGAATCATCAGCGATGCTAAAGTAAAAACTGTCGATGTGCTTACTCAGCCTCTATGACGGTGTCATCAGGATGGATAGAACGGCCGCCTTGGAATCAAAGGAGCCAAGGTACGGATACTTTTTTTTTTTTTTTTTTTTTTATGTGTCCGACTCTGGGCAAAGGCTCAGGGCCTATTTCTTGGGGGGCAGTGGCCTATCCCAAGGCCCAGTAGTCCTCCTACACCTCCACATGTCACCTGGCTGCTGTTCCATCTTTTTTACTGAAATATTATGTGTGTGTGTGTGTGTGTGTGTGTGTGTGTGTGTGTGTGTGTGTGTGTGTGTGTGTGTGTGTGTGTGTGTGTGTGTGTGTGTGTGTGTGTGTGTGTGTGTTTAAGGATGTTTTGGGGTGTTTTCTGCCTCTAAGTAAGTATTTTCGTTTAGTCTTTCCTCACACTGATATCCTCATTCTTCTCTACGGATGAAATAAATTAACCTCTTGAATCCAGGGTATGTCATTTTGGGTTATTCTTACTGTCACCAAGCTGATCTTATTATTTAACCTAAGAAAGACTTCTCGTTTTGACGGGGTGAAAAGAAGGCCACATTCAACATCTACAAATCTAAACGACTATCCCAACCACATAAAGCTCGATAATTGTATCTTAATTTAAGTAAAAATCATCAGCAGACGGCAAATACAAAATGAAAAACACGTCCTCGGTTTTGGTTGTTAACAACATCGCTTGTCATCGGGCTGAAGTGGTTGATTAAAAACTATAACTATGTTTAATTATCTGAGAGTGAGGAAGGGAGGCTGAGAGTGTTAATACTGTAAATATTTATCCTTTCATGTTCGGGAGAAGCATAGTATACAGTGTCACCTAGCGCTAGATGCTTATATTTAGCTAATAGTGAGTATGCTAGCCCGAGAGTGTTAATATTGTCAACAATAACCCTTCAATGGTAGACATAACGTCTGTATTCTATTCCCGCAATCCCGATTATACTCATCTGGGCGTGAGTCATAGGAGCCTGAGAGTGTCGATAGGTCTTAATAGGTTTGGTCTTTAAGACAGCGTGATCAGGACTAGTGAAATCGTGTCTTTTGAGTCATAGGAGCCTTGGTTCACCACTCTATCGTCTGTCTTTTTACCTTTTTTTCTTCTTGTGGTATTTGCATCTGGTTTTATTGTTATTTTGACCACTTTTTTGTTTCCTTATTATTTCACTTATCCTAAATTTTGCTATGTTTTACCGCCCTCCAACCGAACCTCCTCCCCCCTCCCTTTTTCCCCTACTTTCTGGTTTGTGATGGATATTTTGTTTATTAACATTCATTATGATATCCTTGTACTGAATTGTTAATGAAGTCTGTTTCGAACTCTTTCAGTACAATAGATAATTTCTAATGCGAATGAAGTAGCCTGAAGTTTGATCCTCAAGATGATATGATCAGGGCTGGTGGAATCGCCAGCCCATGAGTAATGAGAGCCCAAGATTTAAATCACATATTGCGCCGTCTTTTTTACCTCTCCCCGATGGAGTCCAACGAAGTATTGTTTTTGATCGAGTTTGTTTGTTTGTTTGTTGGCAACATTACGGAAAAAGGGCTAATTGAAATTACATGAAACTTTCGAGATATTTAGCACTGGTCCCCTAAGAAAGTGACTAAATTTTGGAGGCAATTGAGTCACCCTGGATGGTCAAAATCAAGGTCACAGATTTTCAGAGGACTATAATTTGAAAACGGTTGAAGATAGCGATATTTACCATTATGAACATACAATAGCTCATAATATGGGCTTTCATTTTTGCAGCAAGACCTTTGGCCTTGAATGAACCTGAAAGGTCAAACTCAAGGTCACGGATATTCAGGGGGCTGTAACTCGACACTGGTTGAAGATAAATATTTAGTTATCAATAATTAGGAAATCTCATGTGGGTCTTTAAACAGTACCTTGACCTTTGACCGTAACTGACATTGAAAGGTCAAACTCAAGGTCACGGATATTCATGGGCTATAACTCGACACAGGTTGAAGATTAATATTTATAGTTATAGATATTTAGGAAATCTCATGTGGGTTTTTAAACAGTACCCTAGTAGTTGACCGTAATTGACCATGAAAGGTCAAACTCAGGGTCACGGATATTCATGGGCTATAACTCCAAACTCATTGACGATAGACATATTAACTATTACGAAGATATAAGAAGTCTAATATGGGCTTTCATTTCGCAGCGTGACCTTTGACTCTGAGTGACCTTGAAGGGTCAAACACAGATAAGGGATTTTCAAAGGGCGTAACTTGAAAAATTTGGGCCATTACCTTATACTTTAATTGTTCACTAACAATAAATGACTTAAACGAGTCAGTATTTTACAGCAATAAAATAACTGCTGACGGGCAAGGTTTGTTGTGCCTGGCACCACTCTTCACTTCTAGTATCAGTTGCTTATAAATCCACTTATTCCCTATTTCCCTCACTTTCCCTTATTTTTCTCTCATCCCGACATCCAAAATTCTTTTATATCGTCGTCTTACCCCTTCACATTGAAGACGTGTGTGTGTGTGTGTGTGTGTGTGTGTGTGTGTGTGTGTGTGTGTGTGTGTGTGTGTTTGTTCCGTATCGGGAGCAGGCAGGGAGTCAGGAGGGCCGGGGCTGCATTGAACATGTTGTGACACTTAGACTGTTAATTGATTTGGCCCACAGGAGAAAGCATAAGTTATTTGTTTGCTTTGTCGATTTTTCAATGGCATACGACCGGGTCCCTCGCGCCAAATTGTTTCGCATGTTACGTAAGTTGGGGTGCGGGTCGCAAATGTTAGCGGCGCTGGTGGCGATATACGGGGTTACTTTGAGCATTTTTGGGACAGCCATTGTAACATCCAGGATCGGCGTCAGACAGGGGTCCCCAACATCTTGTTTATTATTTATCATTTTTGTTAACAGTATGATTAAGTTGATAAAGTCCAATTGTGGGCCAGACGGTTTTTTACAGTGGCTTCATCTCCTTGTCCCTATGGACAATACTGTTCTCTCGACAACGCGACGCGGGATGGAATATAAACTTACATTTCTGAATCAGTTCTGTGTAAATAATGGCATGGTTGTGAATAATATTAAGACCAAGTTCTTTGCAATCCACGCGTCAGTGGGCGATCGCGAGCAATTCTGCGTTGGTGATATGGTCGTGCAGTGGTGTGACAGGTATGTGTATCTGGGCAGCCTGTTCACAAGCGACGGGACCCTGTCGTCCGCCACTACCGCCCACGCACAAGCAAAAATGTGCCACATTCTGAAATTTGTGTCATTTTTGGAAAAGAGTATAGACATACCATTTTATGTTAAAAAGAAAATGTTTGAAGCAGCCTTAATGTCAACCATCCTATATGGCTGTGAGTCCTGGTTCAATGGGAACTTGAGGCCAATGGAAAAATTGTATAACTGGGGTATTAAACAGCTGCTGGGAGCTCGTATGACGGCGTGCACGAACGTTTGTTACGTGGAGCTCGGGTGCCCGCCACTGAAATCTTTAGTACTAGCAAGGCAGAGGAAGCTTTTCCAGAGACTGTGGGGGTAGAGGCGCGGTATGCCCGATGACCCGTGGGTGCACGCCGTCAGGCTGACCATGGCGGCTAACACACCAACAAGTAAACACATTAAGAGTTTAATTAATAATTCTGTTGATGATGTTAAAGTCGGCATTGAATCTTTAAAGAAATCATTTTCTAACTCTACATCTTCTAGAAGGCTAATTTATAATGTGTTGAACCCTACCTTAACAGTTCACGAGATCTATAAATGTCGTGTAAAACTAGTGAGGTACACAGAATGGCATTTAGTCGGCTGCGGGTAATCAGTCATAATCTGGCGATTGAGACGGGCCGTTGGAATCGGCGAGGACGGGGACGTCTCCCGGTAGCAGAGCGGCTCTGTCCATGTGGTGCTGTGCAAACAGAGTTGCATGTACTGGGGGTGTGTCCACTGACTCAGCACATACGTACAGGATATAACTTTACTTCCTGGAGTCAAATCATTGGTGACGATGCTCAGTTTCCTATTGAGGAAATAGTGTATAAGGTCCTTTCCTGTTTTGGCTAGTGTGTACTATAATGTTTATCAAAACCTATGTTATTTAAAGTGTATTTAATTCATTTTGTATGCTCTTATTCTAACCATGATATATCATTGGGATTTTTTTTTTTCATAAAAAAAGTGATTGGTCAAATTGTAGTTACGTTACTAATCAGAAGTGTAATGATTTTCATCTTTCATTAAGGCTATATAGATGCACTGATCAGCCCTTTAATACTTCGCTTGTTTTGTGGACCATAATTGTTTGTTAATATCTGATGTACTGTTTATCATGCTAAGGTTTATTGTTGCTTGAAATCCTGTATGTGTAACTGGATATTGTGGTCAATAAATACTTACTTATTTACTTACTCACTTACTTGTGTGTCTGTGTGTGTCTGTGTGATATTGCAAGTGAGTGAGTGCATATATGTGTGTGTGTGTGTGTGTGTGTGTGTGTGTGTGTGTGTGTGTGTGTGTGTGTGTGTGTGTGTGTGTGTGTGTATGTTTGTGTGTGTGTGTGTGTGATATTGCAAGTGCGTGAGTGCATATGTGTGCGTGTGTGTGTGTGTGTGTGTGTGTGTCTGTGCGTCTGTGTGTGAGTGTTATTGGAAGTGTGTGTGTGTGTGTGTGTGTGTGTTTTCATGCTACAATTGATCCAGAGGTGCGATGAAATAGGGTCTGGGAAGCAAGAGAGATAAAGTTATCGTTCGAGAGCTGATCAACAATATTGTCAGTTAGAAGGGTCAGAAATCAATCAGTATCATTAAAGCAATCAAAATCATCGCTCACCTCACAGAAGTTCTCATCTGCACATATTTTTGCACCATTTTTTCTTAAGCACGAGATTTATAGTTCCCATAAAGAAAGATCAGTTCATCGACAACAGTCAAGTTAAGGAAAGGGATGCTAATCATTGTCTTGTTTTGTCCTTACGTAGCTCATCACACCAGCTCGATCGCATGTCATATCCCGAGCCTCATCAGCTTCAGTACCTCACTTTATTACAAATACGCTTACCGTGTTTCTCCACTCTCTTGATGATGGTCTGCCACGCCTGGTTCCAACTTCATACTCACTCAAATGTTCCATTTTCGCTTCCCATTTTATACTCAATTCCTCCATTAGACTATATTATATTAAGAGTTTGTCTTACTTTGGTGTCAACACACTTCTACTCCACATCTTTCTCGAATCACATCATTTCCTCTCCTATACACTCTGCACTTTACACACATTCCTCACAAACCCATTTCAGCTACTTGTACTCTTTATTTTTTTTTTTCCTAGTGTTACACCAAAGCCTCACACCTACAGTAAATGTTACTGTGGGCACTAGAACTTCATGCAGTCCTCCTGTAGCATGCACATTCACACTCTTGCTTAACTAGGGCCTTTATCGATCCAGCCACTCGCCTCCTTTCTGCAGTTTTAATTTCCAATTAGCCTGCATATTTAACTCTTTCCAAATACTAAACCTGAGTACCAAAGTTTCCGCTTGGGTTTCAGTCTGCATTCACCACCGGATAACAGTGACAGTCACTCCCCATCTCTACAGCAACGTTCATTCTTCAAGTATCAACGTATACTATCGACGCACGAAGCACGACTCTCATAGATTTCAACCGAGCTTTTCACCACCTCATGAACCACCAACGATGCCAAACTCATACCGTCGATGCGCTTACTGAGCCTCTAAGACGGTGTGATCAGGATGGATGGAACGGCCGCCTGGGAATCAAAGGAGCCAGGGTTCAGTTCATGCCACTGTATCTCCGTCTTTTTACTGATATTTTTTATTTCGTTCTTATAGATGTATTTGGGTGCTTCCTACATCTGGGAAACGATTTACTTCAGTTTCACCTCCAGCTGTTTGTCACGGGGTTTTTAAAATATCACGGTGTTTTTATAATAATAAATGCTTAAATATTTTTTGATAATAATATTCAATAATATTAAAGAGCAGGGACAATGATTGTCTTGCTACATCAAGCAACGATTACTTTACGCTGGCTTGTGCACGATTCTCTAAGAACGAGAATTTATAAACTTTCTCAACAGTACACAGCAGAGACTAATTACTCACAAATGCTGAATTAGTACTGTTTGCCTCTGGAGAAAGTTACTTCACCCCTGACAATAAATAACTAATACTAATAATAATATCAGGTCCTTGCTGATGCATTAACTCCTAGGTGGCACAACGGATTTTAAGTTAATACAACAAGACTGATCTAAGTACCAGTTATGAATAGTAAAACGTCTATGCAAGCTAGGAGCTATGTGGGAAATAAGCTTAATTATGGAGAAATGAAACAAGAGTTTACTTTACATTAAGCTCAAGAGAAAGAACTGTTAAATTTATTGATTACAAAAAATAAATTTAACGTTACATTTCAAATCAAATCAATGAGACGCACTCACTCACTCACACAAAAGCTAAATACTTACGCCTAGGAAAAAACACCTTAACTAAGCTCTTAAGACTACGATTACAAAAAGGAAATACCGGTCGATGAATGCTGTGTATCACCCGGGGGGTGGGAGTACTGGCCAACTGTACTAGTGGAGCTTGGGTGCTAGCTGACCTCTCACACTTCTTGAGCACAGGACCTTTCTCCGTCGCAACAAACACGCGACTGAATTCAAATGATGTATAGGCAGGACGCACAAGCCACCGGAAGAAGGCGTGGCTAACGGTTGAGGCAAGCAGGGGCGAACAATAAAGAAACAATTGTATCGCTCAGTAGAGCACTTAGTGACGTGCATTAAATCGGTCACTTTTGAAAGTGACGAATGTTTTGAAACGTATACTCCGAAATGGAAAGAGAAACGGTTAACTGAGCGATACACAGTGAGTTTTCCACTAATAGTTCGTGGCTTCTCACAAAAGGGAAATGTCGCGAATTGATTCGTGACATTACGCCCCTACAAAATTAAATTTTTTCCTTATGGGAAAAAATTTTTGGATATATATATATATGTACACATCCTAACTCAGTCACACAAGATTCACACTGTGGTGTGTGTGCTATCCTGCTACAGGAGAAAGTCACAGTCGCCAGTGAGCGAAAAAACCTCGTATTTACGTTAATAGAAGCAAGCTTGAGGGAAAAACTCCGTGACAACGGTGAAAATCCTGTACTCAGGTCAAACTGAGCGAAAAGTCGCTACATTTACACTGACAACTAATTGTTGTGTAGCGTGATGTATGTAATACACGGTGTAGGTGTGACAGTTGTAGTGTAACTGTACCTACGTATAAAATGACATAGTAAATAATAACATGGCGATGACGAAGGCAAAGGAGAAGAGGCGGCAGCGTGCGGCAGACGATCAGCTGGCCCGCACAGCAAAACTGCTACACCCATTGCTGAACCTGCAAAACCAATTAAGGTGGAGCATCAAAAGTGTCAACGAGACAAAATTCTTATTACGTTACAATTACTCTCTCTGCCTAGCAATCAGTACATGCTACGAAAAGTACGCTCTAGCTGAAAAATACAAGTGACAGCCTAAGCTTCGTACATTCGAGGTCGCCATTAATTATAGCACACGATTATGTCAGCAAGTTGAGAATCCCTGTGCAAACTCGGGTCTTCCATAGCCTCGAACTGCACACGGGTCCTCAACCTGTGCCTTAACCTACAGTACTTATATTAATATCGGGAAGCTGAGAATCCTTGTGCAAACTCGGGTCTTCCATAGCCTCGAGTCGCCTCTGCGGAGTTCTCACTTCCCCCTTAACCTACAGTACTTATATTAGTATCGGGGAGCTGAGAATCCTTGTGCAAACTCGGGTCTTCCATAGCCTCAAGTCACCTCTGCGGAATTCTCACTTCCCCCTTAACCTACAGCACTTATATTAGTATCGGGGAGCTGAGAATCCTTGTGCAAACTTGGGTCTTCCATAGCCTCAAGTCGCCTCCGAGGAATTCTCACTTCCCCCTTAACCTACAGTACTTATATTAGTATCGGGGAGCTGAGAATCCTTGTGCAAACTCGGGTCTTCCATAGCCTCGAGTCGCCTCTGCGGAGTTCTCTATCGAACTTCCCCCTTAACCTATAGTACTTATATTAGTATTGGGGAGCTGAGAATCCTTGTGCAAACTCGAGTCTTCCATAGCCTCAAGTCGCCTCTCAACTTCCCCCTTAACTTACGGTACATAATATGTATGTACAGGCCCTGGACATAATGTGTCCTGTGGGGCCAATGGGCGAGATGTCAGGTCTGCACCCACTTCACCACTACCCTGTCCCTCAACTGACTCAGAGATTACAGGTGTGGTTATGAACGGCACAGGAAGGACATGTCCCTGATTAGTGGTGTTCCTTTGACACACACTGCAGGAACGGACAAAACTATCTATGTCTCGTCCCATCCCTGGCCAGAAAAAGTCAGCTCGGATACGGCCCTGGGTCTTCCTTTTGCCCATGCGACCTCCTGAGGCTGAACAATGACCCCATTGTAACACTGCTAGGCGGTACTTGGCGGGAACGACAAACTGCAGTCGAACCTCGCCCTCGGGTGTTCGTGACTCACGGTAGAGCCGTCCTTGTTTGCGAAGGAACTTGGCTCGACCTCCCCGTGAATACTTAATCACTCGACCCTTTTGTTTGTTCCGCACGGTAGCAAGTGTCGGGTCAGAATTTTGTTCTTGTACAACAAGTTGACTACACATCAGATCTTGCAGCGATTCAATGATCACTGGGGTGACACAGTCTGGAGCCTCAGTCATGGCTCGTGTTACCGCAGCAGCCGAAGTCTGAGTAGCGTCATCATTGGAGCAACTATCCTTGGCTCCTTGAATATTGCCTACTATAAGGTCAAATAGAGGCTCTGGCATGACAACTGCGAGTGTCGTACCAGTATAAAATGGAGATGCCACCTGGATACATGCCTCAGGGAACAATCTCACTGATCCATCAATAAGGTTTGCATGGATCTGTCGACCTGTATACTGCTCAGGCCGAACTAAACTCTGTTTAACAGAGCAACCTGAGGAACCATTGTCTCTCAGGACCTTCACAGGAATGTCTCCCACAAACCCTGGCTGAACAAGGAAGGTACTGTCACCTGTGGGAGGGCCTGTGGAGGAAGCAGCTAGCCACTCATGAGGCTGCTGAATTGATGTGGCAAACATTGTGCCTTGAGGATTATATTGGGAAGATGGAACATTGGCCATCTGTGGAGGGGGGTTCACTGTCACTGTGGGACTAGTGAACTGTGGGGAAGTACCCATACTGGTAGGGACGTAACCACCGTGCTGCTGCTGAGGAATGAAGGCTGCATTCGCTTCCTGTCTCTTTTGAGCTGGTGGTGAAAAAGTTTGTCCCAGCGGTCGGTTGCGTGGCTGATACTGCTGCTGGTTAGGGTACTTGTTGTACCTCTTCCAAGCAGGCTGCTGTGTATTTTGCCCCTGGTCCTTCTGTGGTTTGCTTGGACCTTGACCATTACTCTGAGAACGGCCTTGGTGCTGGGATTCAGTCTGAGACGGCTTCCCAGACTTGGCAGTATCTTTTCTGCTCCAGGTGTTTTGCTTACGAGTTTGATACCCGTATGCAGTAAAGAATGCATCAGCCTTTTCTGCCATTTGGCTGGCATCTTTCGCCTGGCAGATCTTAAGCTGTGCTATGAGCTCAGCAGGCCACGACCTTTCTAGCTGTGTACACAGCATAAGGTCAATTATCCCCTCACGCATGGAAGGAGTTTCATCTTTCTCCATCCACTCATTTAAGTAAGCTGTGAGACGATCAAGGAACTGAACAGCTGTCTCCTTGTCTTGGAGACGAGCTCGCATGAACTGAACTTTGGCGTCGTCTACTGTGAGACCATACGCCTTAATGAGTGCAGCTTTCATCATCTCATATGTGAGATGGTCTCCACGAATTCTGTGGAGAATATCGAGGGCAGGGCCCTCAAATAGGCTAAGAAACTGAAGCCGCTTAGCTGCCTCATCCAGTTGATACATGTCTGCCATGTCCTCAAAACGAGCTATGTACGGCTCGATTCGCTCGCTTTCCTTGTATGAAGGAAGCTTGATGCGTGGGGTCGCCAGGACATGTGCAGGGAGAACGCTCGTGGAGCTTGGACCAACTGCACCAGACGTGTCTGAAGCCAAGGAATCTCGCTTGAGCTTCAGCACTTCAAGTTCATGTTTTTCTCGTGCCTCTCGCTCGGCACGTTCGTGTTGTCGTTCTCTGTCTCGTTGTTCACGCTCGAATTCGCGCTGTTAACGCTCGTATTCGCTCTGTTCTCGCTCGTATTCACGCTGTTCTCGCTCGCATTCGTGCTGAATCTTACGCTCTTCACGGGCATCATTCTCGCGCTGCTGCTCCTGATTATGCCGTGAGAGTATATACTCTTTAATTTCGGTTGGGTCCGAAAGACCCATTTCTTTGGCTTCCTGTAAAAATACAGTAGTAGCCATGGCGCTACTTTATTAAGCAAACCGAAATTGAATACTGACTGCTTAGCGACGAATACTAATAAACACAAGTAAAGAATACAGACACAAGCTAGTGGTGACCAGTCTTATCTAGTTAACTGGCAAAGATTAAAGCAAAAATGCAAATAACTGAGAACTCAATAATTAACACAATGGGTACAGCAACTACCCAGGAGCGAATAAAATCGTCTGGCGTTACCAAAAATAAAGTACTAAATAGAGTTAAGTACTCTACGGATTAATAAAGCAAAAATTCACTTGCTAAATTAACGGTAACCACCAGTAAACTTGTGCCTATAAACTTTAATGATAAATTCCTAAATATGAACGAGAGAGCACTATCTCGTGAATAGCTTTTGAGCTAGGAGCTAATATCCTGGAATGAGGTCGCCAATTGTCACGGGGTTTTTAAAATATCACGGTGTTTTTATAATAATAAATGCTTAAATATTTTTTGATAATAATATTCAATAATATTAAAGAGCAGGGACAATGATTGTCTTGCTACATCAAGCAACGATTACTTTACGCTGGCTTGTGCACGATTCTCTAAGAACGAGAATTTATAAACTTTCTCAACAGTACACAGCAGAGACTAATTACTCACAAATGCTGAATTAGTACTGTTAGCCTCTGGAGAAAGTTACTTCACCCCTGACAATAAATAACTAATACTAATAATAATATCAGGTCCTTGCTGATGCATTAACTCCTAGGTGGCACAACGGATTTTAAGTTAATACAACAAGACTGGTCTAAGTACCAGTTATGAATAGTAAAACGTCTATGCAAGCTAGGAGCTATGTGGGAAATAAGCTTAATTATGGAGAAATGAAACAAGAGTTTACTTTACATTAAGCTCAAGAGAAAGAACTGTTAAATTTATTGATTACAAAAAATAAATTTAACGTTACATTTCAGATCAAATCAATGAGACGCACTCACTCACTCACACAAAAGCTAAATACTTACGCCTAGGAAAAAACACCTTAACTAAGCTCTTAAGACTACGATTACAAAAAGGAAATACCGGTCGATGAATGCTGTGTATCACCCGGGGGGTGGGAGTGCTGGCCAACTGTACTAGTGGAGCTTGGGCGCTAGCTGACCTCTCACACTTCTTGAGCACAGGACCTTTCTCCGTCACAACAAACACGCGACTGAATTCAAATGATGTATAGGCAGGACGCACAAGCCACGGGAAGAAGGCGTGGCTAACGGTTGAGGCAAGCAGGGGCGAACAATAAAGAAACAAATGTATCGCTCAGTAGAGCACTTAGTGACGTGCATTAAATCGGTCACTTTTGAAAGTGACGAATGTTTTGAAAAGTATACTCCGAAATGGAGAGAGAAACGGTTAACTGAGCGATACACAGTGAGTTTTCCACTAATAGTTCGTGGCTTCTCACAAAAGGGAAATGTCGCGAATTGATTCGTGACACTGTTATCCTGATTCTTCCGTTCGATTGAATTACATTTGACCCTTGAATCCAGGTGACGTCATTTTGGATTGGTCTTAATGCCACCAGACAGTGTTATTACTAAACTTAAAAGACTTGTCGTGTTGGAGGTAAAATGATCTCTATATCTGACCCATACACAACTAAAAGTCTCTTAGATTCGAAAAAAAAAAAAAAAAAAATTATCAGGAGAAATGAATAATTGGCAGACAAAAAATAATAATCCCACCAACGCTGTTAACCACTTTACTTGTCATGTTGTAGTGGTTAATATCTGTTGCTATGGTTACTTACATGAGAGTGAGCATAGGAGCATGAGAGTGCTAATAATGTAAAAAAAAAATAACCCTTTCATAGCCGCGACAAACGTAGTATACAGCGTCACCTAGCGCCAGATTCTTATTTTTGCCTAATAGCGAGTACGCCAGCCTGAGAGTGTTAATACTGTCAGCATTAACCCTTCCATGGTAGAGACAACTTCTGTATTCTATTCCCCATATCCCAAGTTTACTCATCCTGTGAGTCATAGTAGCCCGTGTTCACCTCTTCTCGTGCTAGTCTTTTTATTATTATTATCATTTTGTTTTCTTGTGGGATTTCCATCTGATTCCCCCCCCCCTTGTCCTTTCCGCATCATATTTTCACTGACTAGTATCGTACATTGTGTTATACGTGTTTTACCTCCTCAAAACCGAAGCAGTACATTTTTTTCTTCTTCATTTATCTCATTCTTACTTGTGATAGATAATTATTTAAGTTACCCTTGTTATGATATCCTCGGACTGAATGGTGAGCGGAGTTTGTCTGGAACTCATTCGGCACAAGATATCATTTCTAAGTGGAATAAAGTAACCTGAAGTTTGGTTTCTGAGGATGTTTTGGGGTGTTATCTGCCTCTAAGTAAATATTGTTATTTAGTCTCTCCTCACACTGATATCTTCATTCTTCTCTAAGGATGAAATAAATTAACCTCTCGAACCCGGGGTACGTAATTTTGGTTTATTCTTAGTGCCACCAAGACTATCTTATTATTTAACCTAAGAAAGACCTCTCATTTTGACGGGGTGAAAACAAGGCTATATTTAACATCTACAAATCTAAAAGACCATCGTAACCACATAAAGCCCGATAATTGTATCCTAATATAAATAAAAATCATCAGGAGACGGCAAACACGTCCCCGGGCTGCGTTGTTAATCACATCACTTGTCACCGGGTTGAAGTGGTGATTAAAAACTTAAACTATGTTTAATCATCTGTGAGTGAGGAAGGGAGGCTGAGAGTGTTAATATTGTAAATATTAATCCTTCCATGATCGGGAGATGCATACTATACAGTGTCACCTAGTGCCAGATGCTTATATTTAGCTAATAATGAGTATGGTAGCCTGAGAGTGTTAATATTGTCAATATCAACCCTTCCATGGTAGACATAGCATCTGTATTCTATTCCCGCTATCCCGATTTTACTCATCTGGCCATAAGTCATGGGAGCCTAAGAGTGTTGATAGTTTTTAATAACTTTGGCCTTTAAGACGGCGTGATCAGGACTGGTGGAATCGTGGCCCGTGAGTCATGGGAGCCCGGGGTCAAGACTGTGGATCCCGTCTTTTTAATTTTATATTCATTCTGTATCCCAGTGGTATTTGCATCAGACTGTATTTTTATTTTTGCCACCTTTTCATTCCCTTATAAATTTTTCACTAGATTTCCAAAATTCTATTAAATGTGTTTTACCTCCTCCGAACCAACCCCATTTTCTTAATCATTTTGATTTGTGATAATTTTTTTTTTTTTTATCCCCCGTTATGTGATCCATGGACTGAAGGAGATAATGGATTCTCTCGATCCCTTTCAGTACAAGAGATCATTTCTAAGGTGAATGAAGTAACCTGAAGTTTGGTCCTTAAGACGGTGTGATCAGGACTGGTGGAATCGTATGTCTTGAGTCACAGGAGCCCAAAATTTATATAACATTCGGCGCCGTCTTTTTCTTTATTATTATTATTTCTAATATCAGTTACTCATAAATCCAGTTTCTCCTTGTTTCCCCCACTTCCCCTTATTTTTCTATCATCCTGACATCCAAAATTCTTTTATATAGATGGTTTGCCCCTTCACGTCGAATTCGTGTGTGTGTGTGTGTGTGTGTGTGTGTGTGTGTGTGTGTGTGTGTGTTCTTACCTAATTGTTCTTACCTAATTGTATCTTTACAGGAATGAGTCAAGCTCGTACTGTCCCGTGTCTTAAACCATATTTATCGTACATATCCTTAAATTTGTGAAATGTTTTGGCACACACTATTTCATTCGGTAGTGCATTCCATTGATCAATTGCTCTGTTTGGGAAACTGTGAATTTCCTTACGTCTTTATCACCTCTCTTCTTATGCAGTTTTTTGCAGTGTCCTCTTGCTGATGCTTCTCCATACGTTAAGTAATCATTTATGTCTATTTTCTCCTTCCCTGATATGCACTTATATAGCATTATCATGTCACCTCTTTTCCTTTTCTCCTGTAGTGTTGGTAGATTCAGTTTATTTAGTCTTTCTTCGTCCCTTAGGTCCATCCATCTTGCAGCGGCCCTTTGAACTTTTTCAATCTTGTCTATGTGCTTTTTGAGATGAGGACTCCAGACTACTGATGCATATTCCAGGGTTGGTCTAATGAATGATGTTATTATCCTTCTTAGCATGTCTTCATTTATGTATGTGAATGCTATTCTCATATTTGCAAGCAGTGTATACATGTTCCGTACCTTCTCGCTGATGTGGTCAGCCGGAGATAGTCTGTTATTGATAATCACACCTAGGTCTTTCTCTCTTTCTGATGTGTATAGGGTTTTATTTCCTAATTAATAATCCCAATCAGGTCTTTTTCCACTTTTACCAAACTTGATTACATGACACTTGTCCACATTGAATTCCATTTGCCATGTACTACTCCATTCATGAAGTTTATTTAATTCTTCTTGTAGCTTTTTACAAGAGTCTGTGTGTGTGTGTGTGTGTGTGTGTCTGTGTGTGTGTGTTATTCTGCAGAGTGATAGATAATTTTAATGGGAATAATAAGGACGTCCTTGGGCTGAAACTGTTAAAATAGTCTGACTCGAACCCTCTCAGTGCGAGAGACCATTTCCAAGCTGAATAAAGTGATCTGAAGTAGCAAGAATAAAATACAAAAGGCGTCAACATAGCGAAGAATGGATGGATGGATGGATGTGTGACTGAGAAATGGATGGATGGATTGTCTGATGAGTGGTAGGTGGATGGATGGATGGAAATGGGAGTGAGAAGGGAGTATATATACGGTACTGCTACGCGGTAGGTATGTCCAGCAACAGATGAATCAGTTGGTGGTGGTGAATAGAGGGTAGATGAGAATAGATGGATGGATGGATGAATGGATGGATCAGTGGGTAGGTGAGTGGGGGTAGATATATTGGTTCATAGAGGATGGATGGATGGGCGGGCAGGTGAAGTACTTACCTGCTCTTATTTTTCTTGTGTTTATAGTCGAACCAGTTTGTTTTCTTCAAGAGCATTCTTGCTCCTACCTTGTGTGTGTGTGTGTGTGTGTGTGTGTGTGTGTGTGTGTGTTTTCTGGCAAGAGATTGACGGTTATATCACCATTAGCCTAAAATCTCCCTCCCAGAAGTGAGGTGAGATAGGTTCCAGGAAGCAAGGCAGCAAAAAGTTATAATGGGAGAGTTAACCAGTTACATAGCCAATGAAATGGGCCTCACACCCTTTCACTTTCAAGCACCTAGAATCATCGTCAGCCTCAGAGAAATGATCAGCTGGACATTTTTAAACTATTATTCCTTATCGATAATCTTAATTTTTCATGTAACAAGGTCTTTCCATCGAGAACAATCAAATTCAGAAAAAAGAATTTATTCATTGTTACGTCGTTCTCCTTATAGTGCTCATCAGACCCACTCGATCGCCTGTCAGTTACTGAGCCTCATCAGTTTCAGTATATATTTTATTACACAATCGTTTTCCCTGTCTTTCAACGTTTTTGATGGTCTACCACACCTCCCATCGTCACACTCATTAACACCATGTTCAATCCCCAGTTTATTCCTGTAATGCTAGGTGTTCTAGGGGTCGGCTTCCCGTCCCGTAAAAGCCTAGTGTGTAGCGGGGCTCTCTTTCCAGAGTGGATCTTAGACAAATAGGAGAGAGGTAGGACTCAAAAACTCAAGGCAACAACCTTACACGGGTATTACAAAGTTAAACAGTGGAAAGGGTAGATGTCAGGGATACAGATACACTAGACAAATACCACTCTTACGTCTAGATATGGGTTATCATTATCGCGCAGGATGCTGCTCGGATCAAAATGCACAGCACTTGAGGCAGAGGTTTACGTATTATTAGTTATAGGAAGTCTAAGTTAAATATTCGTGGAGCAGCTGGTATTGTTTCACTGTTGGTAAGTGTTTCTTTGGCACTGGAGTCTGGATACGGTTTTATATTAGGAGGTGTTAACTGGTGGTAGCGTATTCATTGTAAAAGACCCGTTTCTCATTGGGTGGCCGTGTTCGCGATGGCACTGTCACTGTTTCTCACTCCATCACTTTGGTATTATCAATGACTTCTGTTATGTAGTTAGTTCACTGCTCTGCCTCTATGTCACTGTCACGGACACAGTACTATCACTGTCACTCCATTCTAATCTGGGCGTCATGGCGATCAGGTAAAAGGGCGGCGGAGGTGTCACAGCCTTACTACTGATGGGGCTGGGTTCCGCCGGGGGCCTTTACATCCAGAGGCCACGGGATCACAAGCAGAGGCATCCTATCTCCTCTGGGGCTGCGGGTGGCGAAGGGCTCCGTGCTCTCGGGGCTGGGTGCAGGAGCACGGCCCTCAGGGCTGGGGCTGAATAACTGCCTGAACTTCTCACTCAGACGCCTGACAGAGGATGAAGATCTTTGGCGTCGGGGTACGGTGAGTTCCTGCCCGGGAGTCCTGGGGGCGGTCTGGGGTTCCCGAGGGCTGCGGTTCCCGGTGATTTGTGGCACTGTCAGGAAGGGGCTTTGACACAGGCCTGCATCAGGGTCCGTCAGGTGGGTCTTCTCCAGAGCTGGTTTCAGGGAGCATAAGCCGGGGGAAATCCTGGGGCCTCTCCAGTACTCTTCAATGCTCGGAACTCTCTCTCTGACGTGGATAGGAGAACAGGCGTCAGCTCTCGACGGAGGAGTGGCTACAGGCCATATCCTGCTGTAGGGTGCGGCTACCAGCCATCGCCAAGGCCCGGCAAATGGCCGTGGTCTGGGGGGTAGAGCAGGTACCAGCAGACCCAAGGGTACCTTTGGAGCGGCTACAGGCCGTCTCCTGATTTCCCTCAGAGCAGCTACAGGCCGTCTCCTGATTTCCCTCAGAGCAGCTACAGGCCGTGTCCTTCAGGAGAGTTGAGTGGCTACAGGCCATCTCGATAAGGGCACCTTCAGAGCGGCTACAGGCCGTCTCCTGAGTCCCCTCAGAGCGGCTACAGGCCGTCTCGTTCAGGAGGGTTGAGAGGCTACAAGCCGTCTCGAGAAGGGCACCTTCAGAGTGGCTACAGTCCATCTCCTGACAAAGGCTGGAGTGGGTACAGGCCGTCTCCTGATTCCCGTCAGAGCGGCGACAGGCCATCTCCTTCAGGAGGGTTGAGAGGCTCTAGGCCGTCTCCTTCAGGAGGGTTGAGCGATTACAGGCCACCTCGAGAAGGGCACGTTCACAGCGGCTACAGGCTGTCTCCTGATTCCCCTTAGAGTGGGTACAGGCCGTCTCCTGATTCCCCTCAGAGTGGCTACAGGCCATCTCCTTCAGAAGGATTGAGTGTCTACAGGCCGCCTCAAGAAAGGCAGCTTCAGAGCTGCTACAGGCTGTGTCCTGACGAAGGCGGGAGTGGGTACAGGCCATCTCCTGGTTCCCTTCACAGCGGCTACAGGACCTCTCCTTCAGGAGGGTTGAGCAGCTATAGGCCGTCTCGAGAAGGGCACCTTGAGAGCGGCTACAGGCCGTCCCCTGATTTCCCTCAGAGCTGCTACAGGCCGTCCCCTGATTTCCCTCAGAGCTGCTACAGGCCGTCCCCTGGTTTCCCTCAGAGCTGCTACAGGCCGTCTTCTGATTTCCCTCAGAGCTGCTACAGGCCGTCCCCTGATTTCCCTCAGAGCTGCTACAGACCGTCTCCTTCAAGAGAGTTGAGCGGCTACAGGCTGTCTCGAGATGGACACCTTCAGGTGGCTAAAGGCCACCTCCTGACGAATGCGCAAGCGACTACAGGCTGTCTCCTGATTCACCTCAGAGCGGCTACAGGCCGTCTCCTTCAGGAGGGTTGAGAGGCTACAGGCAGTCTCAGGGGTGCTGGCAGTGCCTGGATGAACAGCTCCACACTGAAGCTGGTTGGGGAAGGCTTGCCCGGAAGGTAGTCTTGTACTCCTGCTATGGTGGCAGCGGGCGAGCTCCGGGTCATATTGGCGAGCTTCCCAGGAGTACTTATGCTATTGTCGCCCCGAGTCCTTGTGCGTTGTCGCTGGTCCTCTATGGGCTCCTTGTGGGGGTGTCGGGTTGCCCCCTGTGGCACTATACTGCATTTTAATTCATATTATCTCCTTTTTCTTTTTTTCTAATGCGAGGAAGAAGGAACCAAAGGCCATGAGCCCGCAACAAGAGTTCCCTCCAAGAGAAAAACAAAATACAAGAGAGACCCAAATTCAAGATCCATTCATAACGTCTAAAGATTATGTTCAACCTGGTGTCAACGCAGTTCATTATTCCACACCTCTAGAATCACACCATTTTCTTTCCTATCTACTCTTAGTAATCCACACACATACCTCAGAAATCCCATTTCCATTACTCGCACACTTAAGTTTTTGTTCCAATATCGCACCAGAGTCTCTCACTTATGTCTGACTTTGGACAGTAAAACACCTTCATGAAGCCCTCTTGCAACCTCCACATTCACACCTTTGTATATAACCAAAGCCCTTGAGGATGCTACCACTTTTCTTCTTTCTGTTGTTTACTTTCCACTTAGTCTGCACAGTTATCTCTTTCCTATAATTGCACCAGGGTACCAAAACTCCTTGACTAACTCGCGTGTCCCCATTCACTACCAGATAACACTGAGTTATTTTTCCTCCCAGCATCAACGTTCGTTCTGCACTGATGAAAATGTAATATCAAAGAGCTGCACCCACAAATATCAGCCGAACTCTGCAATAGCCTTTGAATCACCAGCGATGGTAAAGTAAAAACTGTTGATGTGCTTACTCAGCCTCTAAGACGGTGTCATCATGATGGAAAGAACGGCCGCGTGGGAGTCAAAGGAGCCAAGGTTCAGATCCTGGCTACTAATTCCGACTTTTCTACTGAAATGTGTGTGTGTGTGTAAGGATAATTTGGGGTGTTTTCTGCTTATAACTAAATATTTTTGTTTAGTCTCTCCTCACACTGATATCTTCATTCTTCTGTACGGATGAAAAAAATTAACCTCTCGAATCCGGGGTACGTAATTTTGGTTTATTCTTAGTGCCACCAAGACTATCTTATTATTTAACCTAAGAAAGACCTCTCATTTTGACGGGGTGAAAACAAGGCTATATTTAACATCTACAAATCTAAAAGACCATCGTAACCAAATAAAGCCCGATAATTCTATCCTAATATAAATAAAAATCATCAGGAGACGGCAAACACGTCCCCGGGCTGCGTTGTTAATCACATCACTTGTCACCGGGTTGAAGTGGTGATTAAAAACTTAAACTATGTTTAATCATCTGTGAGTGAGGAAGGGAGGCTGAGAGTGTTAATATTGTAAATATTAATCCTTCCATGATCAGAAGATGCATACTATACAGTGTCACCTAGTGCCAGATGCTTATATTTTGCTAATAGTGAGTATGGTAGCCTGAGAGTGTTACTATTGTCAATATCAACCCTTCCATGGTAGACATAGCATCTGTATTCTATTCCCGCTATCCCGATTTTACTCATCTGGCCATAAGTCATGGGAGCCTAAGAGTGTTGATAGTTTTTAATAACTTTGGCCTTTAAGACGGCGTGATCAGGACTGGTGGAATCGTGGCCCGTGAGTTATGGGAGCCCGGGGTCAAGACTGTGGATCCCGTCTTTTTAATTTTATATTCATTCTGTATCCCAGTGGTATTTGCATCAGACTGTATTTTTATTTTTGCCACCTTTTCATTCCCTTATAAATTTTTCACTAGATTTCCAAAATTCTATTAAATGTGTTTTACCTCCTCCGAACCAACCCCATTTTCTTAATCATTTTGATTTGTGATAATTTTTTTTTTTTTATCCCCCGTTATGTGATCCATGGACTGAAGGAGATAATGGATTCTCTCGATCCCTTTCAGTACAAGAGATCATTTCTAAGGTGAATGAAGTAACCTGAAGTTTGGTCCTTAAGACGGTGTGATCAGGACTGGTGGAATCGTATGTCTTGAGTCACAGGAGCCCAAAATTTATATAACATTCGGCGCCGTCTTTTTCTTTATTATTATTATTTCTAATATCAGTTACTCATAAATCCAGTTTCTCCTTGTTTCCCCCACTTCCCCTTATTTTTCTATCATCCTGACATCCAAAATTCTTTTATATAGATGGTTTGCCCCTTCACGTCGAATTCGTGTGTGTGTGTGTGTGTGTGTGTGTGTGTGTGTGTGTGTGTGTGTGTGTGTGTGTGTGTGTGTGTGTTCTTACCTAATTGTTCTTACCTAATTGTATCTTTACAGGAATGAGTCAAGCTCGTACTGTCCCGTGTCTTAAACCATATTTATCGTACATATCCTTAAATTTGTGAATTGTTTTGGCACACACTATTTCATTCGGTAGTGCATTCCATTGATCAATTGCTCTGTTTGGGAAACTGTGAATTTCCTTACGTCTTTATCACCTCTCTTCTTATGCAGTTTTTTGCAGTGTCCTCTTGCTGATGCTTCTCCATACGTTAAGTAATCATTTATGTCTATTTTCTCCTTCCCTGATATGCACTTATATAGCATTATCATGTCACCTCTTTTCCTTTTCTCCTGTAGTGTTGGTAGATTCAGTTTATTTAGTCTTTCTTCGTAGCTTTGGTCCATCCATCTTGCAGCGGCCCTTTGAACTTTTTCAATCTTGTCTATGTGCTTTTTGAGATGAGGACTCCAGACTACTGATGCATATTCCAGGGTTGGTCTAATGAATGATGTTATTATCCTTCTTAGCATGTCTTCATTTATGTATGTGAATGCTATTCTCATATTTGCAAGCAGTGTATACATGTTCCGTACCTTCTCGCTGATGTGGTCAGCCGGAGATAGTCTGTTATTGATAATCACACCTAGGTCTTTCTCTCTTTCTGATGTGTATAGGGTTTTATTTCCTAACTAATAATCCCAATCAGGTCTTTTTCCACTTATACCAAACTTGATTACATGACACTTGTCCACATTGAATTCCATTTGCCATGTACTACTCCATTCATGAAGTTTATTTGATTCTTCTTGTAGCTTTTTACAAGAGTCTGTGTGTGTGTGTGTGTGTGTGTGTCTGTGTGTGTGTGTTATTCTGCAGAGTGATAGATAATTTTAATGGGAATAATAAGGACGTCCTTGGGCTGAAACTGTTAAAATAGTCTGACTCGAACCCTCTCAGTGCGAGAGACCATTTCCAAGCTGAATAAAGTGATCTGAAGTAGCAAGAATAAAATACAAAAGGCGTCAACATAGCGAAGAATGGATGGATGGATGGATGTGTGACTGAGAAATGGATGGATGGATTGTCTGATGAGTGGTAGGTGGATGGATGGATGGAAATGGGAGTGAGAAGGGAGTATATATACGGTACTGCTACGCGGTAGGTATGTCCAGCAACAGATGAATCAGTTGGTGGTGGTGAATAGAGGGTAGATGAGAATAGATGGATGGATGGATGAATGGATGGATCAGTGGGTAGGTGAGTGGGGGTAGATATATTGGTTCATAGAGGATGGATGGATGGGCGGGCAGGTGAAGTACTTACCTGCTCTTATTTTTCTTGTGTTTATAGTCGAACCAGTTTGTTTTCTTCAAGAGCATTCTTGCTCCTACCTTGTGTGTGTGTGTGTGTGTGTGTGTGTGTGTGTGTGTGTGTGTTTTCTGGCAAGAGATTGACGGTTATATCACCATTAGCCTAAAATCTCCCTCCCAGAAGTGAGGTGAGATAGGTTCCAGGAAGCAAGGCAGCAAAAAGTTATAATGGGAGAGTTAACCAGTTACATAGCCAATGAAATGGGCCTCACACCCTTTCACTTTCAAGCACCTAGAATCATCGTCAGCCTCACAGAAATGATCAGCTGGACATTTTTAAACTATTATTCCTTATCGATAATCTTAATTTTTCATGTAACAAGGTCTTTCCATCGAGAACAATCAAATTCAGAAAAAAGAATTTATTCATTGTTACGTCGTTCTCCTTATAGTGCTCATCAGACCCACTCGATCGCCTGTCAGTTACTGAGCCTCATCAGTTTCAGTATATATTTTATTACACAATCGTTTTCCCTGTCTTTCAACGTTTTTGATGGTCTACCACACCTTCTCCCATCGTCACACTCATTAACACCATGTTCAGTCCCCAGTTTATTCCTGTAATGCTAGGTGTTCTAGGGGTCGGCTTCCCGTCCTGTAAAAGCCTAGTGTGTAGAGGGGCTCTCTTTCCAGAGTGGAGCTTAGACAAATAGGAGAGAGGTAGGACTCAAAAACTCAAGGCAACAACCTTACACGGGTATTACAAAGTTAAACAGTGGAAAGGGTAGATATCAGGGATACAGATACACTAGACAAATACCAGTCTTACGTCTAGATATGGGTTATCATTATCGCGCAGGATGCTGCTCGGATCAAAATGAGCAGCACTTGAGACAGAGGTTTACGTATTATTAGTTATAGGAAGTCTAAGTTAAATATTCGTGGAGCAGCTGGTATTGTTTCACTGTTGGTAAGTGTTTCTTTGGCACTGGAGTCTGGATTCGGTTTTAGTATTAGGAGGTGTTAACTGGTGGTAGCGTATTCATTGTAAAAGACCCGTTTCTCATTGGGTGGCCGTGTTCGCGATGGCACTGTCACTGTTTCTCACTCCATCACTTTGGTATTATCAATGACTTCTGTTATGTAGTTAGTTCACTGCTCTGCCTCTATGTCACTGTCACGGACACAGTACTATCACTGTCACTCCATTCTAATCTGGGCGTCATGGCGGTCAGGTAAAAGGGCGGCGGAGGTGTCACAGCCTTACTACTGATGGGGCTGGGTTCCGCCGGGGGCCTTTACATCCAGAGGCCACGGGATCACAAGCAGAGGCATCCTATCTCCTCTGGGGCTGCGGGTGGCGAAGGGCCCCGTGCTCTCGGGGCTGGGTACAGGAGCACGGTCCTCAGGGCTGGGGCTGAATAACTGCCTGAACTTCTCACTCAGACGCCTGATAGAGGATGAAGATCTTTTGCGTCGGGGTACGGTGAGTTCCCGCCCGGGAGTCCTGGGGGCGGTCTGGGGTTCCCGAGGGCTGCGGTTCCCAGTGATTTGTGGCACCGTCAGGAAGGGGCTTTGACACAGGCCTGCATCAGGGTCCGTCAGGTGGGTCTTCTCCAGAGCTGGTTTCAGGGAGCATAAGCCGGGGGAAATCCTGGGGCCTCTCCAGTACTCTTCAATGCTCGGAACTCCCTCTCTGACGTGGATAGGAGAACAGGCGTCAGCTCTCGACGGAGGAGTGGCTACAGGCCATATCCTGCCGTAGGGTGCGGCTACCAGCCATCGCCAAGGCCCGGCAACTGGCCGTGGTCTGGGGGGTAGAGCAGGTACCAGCAGACCAAGGGTACCTTTGGAACGGCTACAGGCCGTCTCCTGATTTCCCTCAGAGCAGCTACAGGCCGTGTCCTTCAGGAGAGTTGAGTGGCTACAGGCCATCTCGATAAGGGCACCTTCAGAGCGGCTACAGGCCGTCTCCTGAGTCCCCTCAGAGCGGCTACAGGCCATCTCCTGAGTCCCCTCAGAGCAGCTACAGGCCGTCTCGTTCAGGAGGGTTGAGAGGCTACAAGCCGTCTCGAGAAGGGCACCTTCAGAGCGGCTACAGTCCATCTCCTGACAAAGGCTGGAGTGGGTACAGGCCGTCTCCTGATTCCCGTCAGAGCGGCGACAGGCCATCTCCTTCAGGAGGGTTGAGCGGCTCTAGGCCGTCTCCTTCAGGAGGGTTGAGCGATTACAGGCCACCTCAAGAAGGGCACGTTCACAGCGGCTACAGGCTGTCTCCTGATTCCCCTTAGAGTGGGTACAGGCCGTCTCCTGATTCCCCTCAGAGTGGCTACAGGCCATCTCCTTCAGAAGGATTGAGTGTCTACAGGCCGTCTCAAGAAGGGCAGCTTCAGAGCGGCTACAGGCTGTGTCCTGACGAAGGCGGGAGTGGGTACAGGCCATCTCCTGGTTCCCTTCACAGCGGCTACAGGACCTCTCCTTCAGGAGGGTTGAGCAGCTATAGGCCGTCTCGAGAAGGGCACCTTGAGAGCGGCTACAGGCCGTCCCCTGATTTCCCTCAGAGCTGCTACAGGCTGTCCCCTGATTTCCCTCAGAGCGGCTACAGACCGTCTCCTTCAAGAGAGTTGAGCGGCTACAGGCTGTCTCGAGATGGACACCTTCAGGTGGCTACAGGCCATCTCCTGATGAATGCGCAAGCGACTACAGGCTGTCTCCTGATTCACCTCAGAGCGGCTACAGGCCGTCTCCTTCAGGAGGGTTGAGAGGCTACAGGCAGTCTCAGGGGTGCTGGCAGTGCCTGGATGAACAGCTCCACACTGAAGCTGGTTGGGGAAGGCTTGCCCGGAAGGTAGTCTTGTATTCCTGCTATGGTGGCAGCGGGCGAGCTCCGGGTCATATTGGCGAGCTTCCCGGGAGGACTTATGCTATTGTCGCCCCGAGTCCTTGTGCGTTGTCGCTGGTCCTCTATGGGCTCCTTTTGGGGGTGTCGGGTTGCCCCCTGTGGCACTATACTGCATTTTAATTCATATTATCTCCTTTTTCTTTTTTTCTAATGCGAGGAAGAAGGAACCAAAGGCCATGAGCCCGCAACAAGAGTTCCCTCCAAGAGAAAAACAAAATACAAGAGAGACCCAAATTCAAGATCCATTCATAATGTCTAAAGATTCAGTTCAACCTGGTGTCAGCGCAGTTCCTTATTCCACACTTCTAGAATCACACCATTTTCTTTCCTATCTACTCTTAGTAATCCACACACATACCTCAGAAATCCCATTTCCATTACTCGCGCACTTAAGTTTTTGTACCAATATCTCACCAGAGTCTCTCACTTATGTCTGACTTTGGACAGTAAAACACCTTCATGAAGCCCTCTTGCAACCTCCACATTCACACCTTTGTATATAACCAAAGCCCTTGAGGATGCTACCACTTTTCTTCTTTCTGTTGTTTACTTTCCACTTAGTCTGCACAGTTATCTCTTTCCTATAATTGCACCAGGGTACCAAAACTCCTTGACTAACTCGCGTGTCCCCATTCACTACCAGATAACACTGAGTTATTTTTCCTCCCTGCATCAACGTTCGTTCTGCACTGATGAAAATGTAATATCAGAGCCGCACCCACAAATATCAGCCGAACTCTGCAAAAGCCTTTGAATCACCAGCGATGGTAAAGTAAAAACTGTTGATGTGCTTACTCAGCCTCTAAGACGGTGTCATCGTGATGGAAAGAACGGCCGCGTGGGAGTCAAAGGAGCCAAGGTTCAGATCCTGGCCACTAATTCCGTCTTTTCTACTGAAATGTGTGTGTGTAAGGATAATTTGGGGTGTTTTCTGCTTATAACTAAATATTTTCGTTTAGTCTCTCCTCACACTGATATCTTCATTCTTCTGTACAGATGAAATAAATTAACCTCTCGAATCCGGGGTACGTAATTTTGGTTTATTCTTTGTGCCACCAAGACTATCTTATTATTTAACCTAAGAAAGACCTCTCATTTTGACGGGGTGAAAACAAGGCTATATTTAACATCTAGAAATCTAAAAGACCATCGTAACCAAATAAAGCCCGATAATTCTATCCTAATATAAATAAAAATCATCAGGAGACGGCAAACACGTCCCCGGGCTGCGTTGTTAATCACATCACTTGTCACCGGGTTGAAGTGGTGATTAAAAACTTAAACTATGTTTAATCATCTGTGAGTGAGGAAGGGAGACTGAGAGTGTTAATATTGTAAATATTAATCTTTCCATGATCGGGAGATGCATACTATACAGTGTCACCTAGTGCCAGATGCTTATATTTTGCTAATAGTGAGTATGGTAGCCTGAGAGTGTTAATATTGTCAATATCAACCCTTCCATGGTAGTCATAGCATCTGTATTCTATTCCCGCTATCCCGATTTTACTCATCTGGCCATAAGTCATGGGAGCCTAAGAGTGTTGATCTATCTATCTATATACCTAGGCTGCTTCCCCCAAGGAAAGGGAGGTAGCCGAGACAGGACGACTCACTCTCCATTTACTCATCCATTCAAACACATTCATTCGCATCTGAGCCCCAAAGGGGAGAACGGACAGATCCTCACCGCATCACACCGCACAAGGGTCAACTGCGCAATGCAAGCAGTGACATCCACAGCAGGGCCCGACAGCAGAACTGGTTTACCCCTGCCACATCATAACAGACCCATCCCCTTACCCGCACCTGACCTGACTAGCTGATCAGACCAAATGCGGGAGAATATCCCCTCAGGGCTGCGTCATCACTTATTCATTCACAATTTCTCTCCATTTATTTCTGTCACGCACAGCCACTCTTCCTTGCTCAACAGACATCCGTCTCGCATCCAGCGCTCTCTTCACACTGTCCATCCATCCTATTCGTGGTCTTCCTCTAAGTCTTACACCTCTCACATCAGATCTAGTTATCTTTTTCACCAATCGCTCATTATCCATTCTCTCCATATGCCCAAACCATTGCAACACCCTCTGCTCAACTCTACCAGCCATCTCCCGAACAACTCCAGTTCTCCTTCGCACTTCATCATTTCGCACTCGATCCATACGCGTCACTCCACACATACTCCTCAGACATCTCATCTCCATTACATTCAAACTTTTCCTCTCTGCTACACCCATATTCCATGTTTCAGCCCCATATAATGCAGTCGGTACCACAACACCCTCATACAGCCTTCTCTTTACATCCATTCTAAGCGAACGACATTTAAACACTTTTTTCATTCCTCCCAGCACCTTTCCTACTTCATTAATTCTAAACTTCACTTCTGCATCTATTCTTCCATCCACAGCAACATGTGACCCTAGATATTTAAAACAATCTACCTCCTCAAGCAACTCACCATTCAAAACTATATTCATCCCCCTACCATCTATCAACCTCGTACACTTCATCACTTTACTCTTATTCTCATTTACTTTCAATTTCCTCCTTTCACACACCCTTCCAAACTCCTCTACCAACTGTCTCAATTTCTCCTCTGAATCAGTCACCAATGCAGTATCATCTGCAAACAGCAGTTGCTTCAGATTCCACTCTCCTCCATCAACATTTACCAGACTCAGACCACCTAAAACTCTTGCATTCACCTCCCTTACAACACCATCCATGTAAATATTAAACAACCAAGGCGACATCACACATCCCTGTCGCAGCCCCACTCTCACGGGAAACCAATCACTCACAGCATTTCCCACTCTTACACACGCTCTACTATTTACATAAAAACTTTTCACCCCTTTTAGTAACCTACCATCAAGTCCATACAATCTTAAAACAGTCCACAAAGCCTCCCTATCAATTCTATCATACGCTTTCTCTAAATCCATAAATGCCCAAAACACATCCTTGCCTTTCGCTAAATACTTTTCACACACTTGTCTCACAGCAAACACCTGATCAACGCATCCCCTCCCTCTCCTAAAGCCACACTGCTCATCACTAATCACTCCCTCTGTACCCTCTCTAACTCTCATAATTAACACTCTACCATACACTTTACCTACAACACTCAACAGACTTATACCCCTAAAGCTAGTACATTCATACTTATCACCCTTGCCTTTATACAACGGGACCACACAAGCACTTGCCCAGTCAATTGGCACCATACCTTTCTCAAAGCACACATTCAATAATCTTACTAACCAGTCAACAATAGTCACTCCACCACCCTTCAGGCATTCCACAGCACACCCATCCATACCTGCAGCTTTCCCTGTTTTCATCTCCTTTACTGCCTTTTCCACTTCCTCCTTCGTGATCAAAGAATCATTCAACTCTCCCAACACATTTATTCCTTGCACCCTTCTATCTGCCACAATCTCAGCCACGTTTTCCTCCTCTACATTTAACAATCTTTCAAAATACTCTGCCCATCTCTTCCTTACTGCATCCATCTCAATTAACATCCTTCCATCCTCTGCTTTTACTCGTTCTTCCTTCCCAGACTCTCCCTTTCGCACCCTTTTCACCTCCTTCCAAAACATTTTCTTATTCTGTTGAAAATTCTCTGTCAGCCGCCTACCCCACCTCTCATCTGCTGCCACTTTAGCATCACGCACAGCCCTTCTCGCTCTATTCCTCTTTTCCTTATACCTTTCATATGACATCTCATCCTTCCTCTGCAGCCACACTTCATATGCACGTCTCTTCTCAGCCACAGCCATACTTACTTCCTCGCACCACCATTCACTTCCTTTTCTTACACCACCACCCACACGTCTCACACCACACACCTCTTCTGCATGCTCCACCACAGCACTCTTAAACAACTGCCATTCCTCCTCCACGCTGCCATTTTCCCGATCTTTCACTGCGTTCCACTCATCTTTCAATTTCTCCTGATACTCTATCTTTTTCTCTCTTTTATCCAACTCACTCACTTTCAAAACCTCCCTGCCACACCTAACCCTCCTAGCTCTCACCCATCTCTTACCTACTCTTAACTTTCCCTCCACCAGGTAGTGGTCAGACATACCTCCACCCTCCCCTCTCAGAACTCTCACATCCAACAATCTTCTTATTACATTCCTAGACACAACCACATAGTCCATCAAGGCTCTATCAACAACCCTTCCACCCTCCTGTCTCACCCATGTATACTTATAAATATCTTTCTTCTCAAACAGCGTATTCCCAATCATCATCTCTCGCTCAACACACATCGCTATCATTCGTTCCCCATTTTCATTTCTTCCAGGCACACCATGCATACCAACTACGCCTTCAACTGCTACATTTCCCACTCTAGCATTCAGATCTCCCATCATTACCACATTCACATTCGCTCCAAAACTCTGCAGACACTCATCAACATCATTCCAGAAAGACTCCCTCTCTTGTTCATCCCTTTCACTACCAGGCCCATATGCACTCACAAACACCCACAACTCACGTTCAAATTTCGCTTTCACCCACATCAGTCTCGATGACACCTCCTTCCATTCAATCACACACTGCTGCACTTCCGGACTCACTAACAAGGCCACACCTTCTCTTGCCCTTCCTCTATCAACACCTGACAATCTTCCATTCACACTTCCAAACATATATAATAACTTTGGCCTTTAAGACGGCGTGATCAGGACTGGTGGAATCGTGGCCCGTGAGTCATGGGAGCCCGGGGTCAAGACTGTGGATCCCGTCTTTTTAATTTTATATTCATTCTGTATCCCAGTGGTATTTGCATCAGACTGTATTTTTATTTTTGCCACCTTTTCATTCCCTTATAAATTTTTCACTAGATTTCCAAAATTCTTTTAAATGTGTTTTACCTCCTCCGAACCAACCCCATTTTCTTAATCATTTTGATTTGTGATAATTTTTTTTTTTTATCCCCCGTTATGTGATCTATGGACTGAAGGAGATAATGGATTCTCTCGATCCCTTTCAGTACAAGAGATCATTTCTAAGGTGAATGAAGTAACCTGAAGTTTGGTCTTTAAGACGGTGTGATCAGGACTGGTGGAATCGTATGTCTTGAGTCACAGGAGCCCAAAATTTATATAACATTCGGCGCCGTCTTTTTCTTTATTATTATTATTTCTAATATCAGTTACTCATAAATCCAGTTTCTCCTTGTTTCCCCCACTTCCCCTTAATTTCTATCATCCTGACATCCAAAATTCTTTTATATAGATGGTTTGCCCCTTCACGTCGAATTCGTGTGTGTGTGTGTGTGTGTGTGTGTGTGTGTGTGTGTGTGTGTGTGTGTGTGTGTGTGTGTGTGTGTTCTTACCTAATTGTTCTTACCTAATTGTATCTTTACAGGAATGAGTCAAGCTCGTACTGTCCCGTGTCTTAAACCATATTTATCGTACATATCCTTAAATTTGTGAATTGTTTTGGCACACACTATTTCATTCGGTAGTGCATTCCATTGATCAATTGCTCTGTTTGGGAAACTGTGAATTTCCTTACGTCTTTATCACCTCTCTTCTTATGCAGTTTTTTGCAGTGTCCTCTTGCTGATGCTTCTCCATACGTTAAGTAATCATTTATGTCTATTTTCTCCTTCCCTGATATGCACTTATATAGCATTATCATGTCACCTCTTTTCCTTTTCTCCTGTAGTGTTGGTAAATTCAGTTTATTTAGTCTTTCTTCGTAGCTTAGGTCCATCCATCTTGCAGCGGCCCTTTGAACTTTTTCAATCTTGTCTATGTGCTTTTTGAGATGAGGACTCCAGACTACTGATGCATATTCCAGGGTTGGTCTAATGAATGATGTTATTATCCTTCTTAGCATGTCTTCATTTATGTATGTGAATGCTATTCTCATATTTGCAAGCAGTGTATACATGTTCCGTACCTTCTCGCTGATGTGGTCAGCCGGAGATAGTCTGTTATTGATAATCACACCTAGGTCTTTCTCTCTTTCTGATGTGTATAGGGTTTTATTTCCTAACTAATAATCCCAATCAGGTCTTTTTCCACTTATACCAAACTTGATTACATGACACTTGTCCACATTGAATTCCATTTGCCATGTACTACTCCATTCATGAAGTTTATTTAATTTTTCTTGTAGCTTTTTACAAGAGTCTGTGTGTGTGTGTGTGTGTGTGTCTGTGTGTATGTGTTATTCTGCAGAGTGATAGATAATTTTAATGGGAATAATAAGGACGTCCTTGGGCTGAAACTGTTAAAATAGTCTGACTCGAACCCTCTCAGTGCGAGAGACCATTTCCAAGCTGAATAAAGTGATCTGAAGTAGCAAGAATAAAATACAAAAGGCGTCAACATAGCGAAGAATGGATGGATGGATGGATGTGTGACTGAGAAATGGATGGATGGATTGTCTGATGAGTGGTAGGTGGATGGATGGATGGAAATGGGAGTGAGAAGGGAGTATATATACGGTACTGCTACGCGGTAGGTATGTCCAGCAACAGATGAATCAGTTGGTGGTGGTGAATAGAGGGTAGATGAGAATAGATGGATGGATGGATGAATGGATGGATCAGTGGGTAGGTGAGTGGGGGTAGATATATTGGTTCATAGAGGATGGATGGATGGGCGGGCAGGTGAAGTACTTACCTGCTCTTATTTTTCTTGTGTTTATAGTCGAACCAGTTTGTTTTCTTCAAGAGCATTCTTGCTCCTACCTTGTGTGTGTGTGTGTGTGTGTGTGTGTGTGTGTGTGTGTGTGTGTGTGTGTGTGTGTGTGTGTGTGTGTGTGTGTGTGTGTGTGTGTGTGTTTTCTGGCAAGAGATTGACGGTTATATCACCATTAGCCTAAAATCTCCCTCCCAGAAGTGAGGTGAGATAGGTTCCAGGAAGCAAGGCAGCAAAAAGTTATAATGGGAGAGTTAACCAGTTACATAGCCAATGAAATGGGCCTCACACCCTTTCACTTTCAAGCACCTAGAATCATCGTCAGCCTCACAGAAATGATCAGCTGGACATTTTTAAACTATTATTCCTTATCGATAATCTTAATTTTTCATGTAACAAGGTCTTTCCATCGAGAACAATCAAATTCAGAAAAAAGAATTTATTCATTGTTACTTCGTTCTCCTTATAGTGCTCATCAGACCCACTCGATCGCCTGTCAGTTACTGAGCCTCATCAGTTTCAGTATATATTTTATTACACAATCGTTTTCCCTGTCTTTCAACGTTTTTGATGGTCTACCACACCTTCTCCCATCGTCACACTCATTAACACCATGTTCAGTCCCCAGTTTATTCCTGTAATGCTAGGTGTTCTAGGGGTCGGCTTCCCGTCCCGTAAAAGCCTAGTGTGTAGAGGGGCTCTCTTTCCAGAGTGGAGCTTAGACAAATAGGAGAGAGGTAGGACTCAAAAACTCAAGGCAACAACCTTACACGGGTATTACAAAGTTAAACAGTGGAAAGGGTAGATGTCAGGGATACAGATACACTAGACAAATACCACTCTTACGTCTAGATATGGGTTATCATTATCGCGCAGGATGCTGCTCGGATCAAAATGAGCAGCACTTGAGGCAGAGGTTTACGTATTATTAGTTATAGGAAGTCTAAGTTAAATATTCGTGGAGCAGCTGGTATTGTTTCACTGTTGGTAAGTGTTTCTTTGGCACTGGAGTCTGGATTCGGTTTTAGTATTAGGAGGTGTTAACTGGTGGTAGCGTATTCATTGTAAAAGACCCGTTTCTCATTGGGTGGCCGTGTTCGCGATGGCACTGTCACTGTTTCTCACTCCATCACTTTGGTATTATCAATGACTTCTGTTATGTAGTTAGTTCACTGCTCTGCCTCTATGTCACTGTCACGGACACAGTACTATCACTGTCACTCCATTCTAATCTGGGCGTCATGGCGGTCAGGTAAAAGGGCGGCGGAGGTGTCACAGCCTTACTATTGATGGGGCTGGGTTCCGCCGGGGGCCTTTACATCCAGAGGCCACGGGATCACAAGCAGAGGCATCCTATCTCCTCTGGGGCTGCGGGTGGCGAAGGGCCCCGTGCTCTCGGGGCTGGGTACAGGAGCACGGTCCTCAGGGCTGGGGCTGAATAACTGCCTGAACTTCTCACTCAGACGCCTGATAGAGGATGAAGATCTTTTGCGTCGGGGTACGGTGAGTTCCCGCCCGGGAGTCCTGGGGGCCGTCTGGGGTTCCCGAGGGCTGCGGTTTCCAGTGATTTGTGGCACCGTCAGGAAGGGGCTTTGACACAGGCCTGCATCAGGGTCCGTCAGGTGGGTCTTCTCCAGAGCTGATTTCAGGGAGCATAAGCCGGGGGAAATCCTGGGGCCTCTCCAGTACTCTTCAATGCTCGGAACTCCCTCTCTGACGTGGATAGGAGAACAGGCGTCAGCTCTCGACGGAGGAGTGGCTACAGGCCATATCCTGCCGTAGGGTGCGGCTACCAGCCATCGCCAAGGCCCGGCAACTGGCCGTGGTCTGGGGGGTAGAGCAGGTACCAGCAGACCAAGGGTACCTTTGGAGCGGCTACAGGCTGTCTCCTGATTTCCCTCAGAGCAGCTACAGGCCGTGTCCTTTAGGAGAGTTGAGTGGCTACAGGCCATCTTGATAAGGGCACCTTCAGAGCGGCTACAGGCCGTCTCCTGAGTCCCCTCAGAGCGGCTACAGGCCATCTCCTGAGTCCCCTCAGAGCGGCTACAGGCCGTCTCGTTCAGGAGGGTTGAGAGGCTACAAGCCGTCTCGAGAAGGGCACCTTCAGAGCGGCTACAGTCCATCTCCTGACAAAGGCTGGAGTGGGTACAGGCCGTCTCCTGATTCCCGTCAGAGCGGTGACAGGCCATCTCCTTCAGGAGGGTTGAGCGGCTCTAGGCCGTCTCCTTCAGGAGGGTTGAGCGATTACAGGCCACCTCAAGAAGGGCACGTTCACAGCGGCTACAGGCTGTCTCCTGATTCCCCTTAGAGTGGGTACAGGCCGTCTCCTGATTCCCCTCAGAGTGGCTACAGGCCATCTCCTTCAGAAGGATTGAGTGTCTACATGCCGTCTCAAGAAGGGCAGCTTCAGAGCAGCTACAGGCTGTGTCCTGACGAAGGCGGGAGTGGGTACAGGCCATCTCCTGGTTCCCTTCACAGCGGCTACAGAACCTCTCCTTCAGGAGGGTTGAGCAGCTATAGGCCGTCTCGAGAAGGGCACCTTGAGAGCGGCTACAGGCCGTCCCCTGATTTCCCTCAGAGCTGCTACAGGCTGTCCCCTGATTTCCCTCAGAGCGGCTACAGACTGTCTCCTTCAAGAGAGTTGAGCGGCTACAGGCTGTCTCGAGATGGACACCTTCAGGTGGCTACAGGCCATCTCCTGACGAATGCGCAAGCGACTACAGGCTGTCTCCTGATTCACCTCAGAGCGGCTACAGGCCGTCTCCTTCAGGAGGGTTGAAAGGCTACAGGCAGTCTCAGGGGTGCTGGCAGTGCCTGGATGAACAGCTCCACACTGAAGCTGGTTGGGGAAGGCTTGCCCGGAAGGTAGTCTTGTATTCCTGCTATGGTGGCAGCGGGCGAGCTCCGGGTCATATTGGCGAGCTTCCCGGGAGGACTTATGCTATTGTCGCCCCGAGTCCTTGTGCGTTGTCGCTGGTCCTCTATGGGCTCCTTTTGGGGGTGTCGGGTTGCCCCCTGTGGCACTATACTGCATTTTAATTCATATTATCTCCTTTTTCTTTTTTTCTAATGCGAGGAAGAAGGAACCAAAGGCCATGAGCCCGCAACAAGAGTTCCCTCCAAGAGAAAAACAAAATACAAGAGAGACCCAAATTCAAGATCCATTCATAACGTCTAAAGATTCAGTTCAACCTGGTGTCAACGCAGTTCCTTATTCCACACTTCTAGAATCACACCATTTTCTTTCCTATCTACTCTTAGTAATCCACACACATACCTCAGAAATCCCATTTCCATTACTCGCGCACTTAAGTTTTTGTACCAATATCTCACCAGAGTCTCTCACTTATGTCTGACTTTGGACAGTAAAACATCTTCATGAAGCCCTCTTGCAACCTCCACATTCACACCTTTGTATATAACCAAAGCCCTTGAGGATGCTACCACTTTTCTTCTTTCTGTTGTTTACTTTCCACTTAGTCTGCACAGTTATCTCTTTCCTATAATTGCACCAGGGTACCAAAACTCCTTGACTAACTCGCGTGTCCCCATTCACTACCAGATAACACTGAGTTATTTTTCCTCCCAGCATCAACGTTCGTTCTGCACTGATGAAAATGTAATATCAGAGCCGCACCCACAAATATCAGCCGAACTCTGCAAAAGCCTTTGAATCACCAGCGATGGTAAAGTAAAAACTGTTGATGTGCTTACTCAGCCTCTAAGACGGTGTCATCGTGATGAAAAGAACGGCCGCGTGGGAGTAAAAGGAGCCAAGGTTCAGATCCTGGCCACTAATTCCGTCTTTTCTACTGAAATGTGTGTGTGTAAGGATAATTTGGGGTGTTTTCTGCTTATAACTAAATATTTTCGTTTAGTCTCTCCACACACTGATATCTTCATTCTTCTCTACGGATGAAATACATTAACCTCTCGAATCCGTGGTACGTAATTTTGGTTTACTCTTAGTGTCACCAAGACGATCTTATTATTTAACCTAAGAAAGACCTCTCATTTTGACGGGGCGAAAACAAGGCTATATTTAACATCTACAAATCTAAAAGACCATCGTAACCACATAAAGCCCGATAATTCTATCCTAATATAAATAAAAATCATCAGGAGACGGCAAACACGTCCCCGGGCTGCGTTGTTAATCACATCACTTGTCACCGGGTTGAAGTGGTGATTAAAAACTTAAACTATGTTTAATCATCTGTGAGTGAGGAAGGGAGGCTGAGAGTGTTAATACTGTAAATATTAATCCTTCCATGATCAGAAGATGCATACTATACAGTGTCACCTAGTGCCAGATGCTTATATTTAGCTAATAGTGAGTATGGTAGCCTGAGAGTGTTAATTTTGTCAATATCAACCCTTCCATGGTAGACATAGCATCTGTATTCTATTCCCGCTATCCCGATTTTACTCATCTGGCCATAAGTCATGGGAGCCTAAGAGTGTTGATAGTTTTTAATAACTTTGGCCTTTAAGACGGCGTGATCAGGACTGGTGGAATCGTGGCCCGTGAGTCATGGGAGCCCGGGTTCAAGACTGTGGATCCCGTCTTTTTAATTTTATATTCATTCTGTATCCCAGTGGTATTTGCATCAGACTGTATTTTTATTTTTGCCACCTTTTCATTCCCTTATAAATTTTTCACTAGATTTCCAAAATTCTTTTAAATGTGTTTTACCTCCTCCGAACCAACCCCATTTTCTTAATCATTTTGATTTGTGATAATTTTTTTTTTTTTATCCCCCGTTATGTGATCCATGGACTGAAGGAGATAATGGATTCTCTCGATCCCTTTCAGTACAAGAGATCATTTCTAAGGTGAATGAAGTAACCTGAAGTTTGGTCCTTAAGACGGTGTGATCAGGACTGGTGGAGTCGTATGTCTTGAGCCACAGGAGCCCAAAATTTATATAACATTCGGCGCCGTCTTTTTCTTTATTATTATTATTTCTAATATCAGTTACTCATAAATCCAGTGTCTCCTTGTTTCCCCCACTTCCCCTTATTTTTCTATCATCCTGACATCCAAAAGTCTTTTATATAGTTGGTTTGCCCCTTCACGTCGAATTCGTGTGTGTGTGTGTGTGTGTGTGTGTGTGTGTGTGTGTGTGTGTGTGTGTGTGTGTGTGTGTGTGTGTGTGTGTGTTTTATTCTGCCGGGTGATAGATAATTTTAATGGGAATAATATGGGCGTCCTTGGGCTGAAACTGTTAAAGTAGTTTGACTCGAACCCTCTCAGTGCGAGAGACCATTTCCTAGCTGAATAAAGTGATCTGAAGCAGCAAGAATAAAATACAAAAGGTGTCAACATAGCGAAGAATGGATGGATGGATGGATGTGTGATTAAGAAGGGGCATAATGGACTGGTGGATGAGGGTTAGGTGGATGGATGGATGGATGTGTGACTAAGAAATGGATGGATGGATTGTCTGATGAGTGGTAGGTGGATGGATGGATGGAAATGGGAGTGAGAAGTGGCTGCATCTATTGGTGGATGAGTGGCAGGTGGAAGGGTGGATGGATGTGTGTGTGAGAAGGGAGTATGTATATATACGGTACCGCTACACGAGAGGTATGTCCAACAACAGATGAATCAGTTCGTGGTGGTAAATAGAGGAGAGATGAGAATAGATGAATGGATGGATGAATGGATGGATCAGTGGGTAGGTTAGTGGGGGTAGATATATTGGTTCATAGAGGATGGATGGATGGGCGGGCAGGTGAAGTACTTACCTGCTCTTATTTTTCTTGTGTTAATAGTCGACCCAGTTTTTCTTCTTCTAGAGCATTCTTACCCCTACCTTGTGTGTGTGTGTGTGTGTGTGTGTGTGTGTGTGTGTGTGTGTGTGTGTGTGTGCGTGTGCGTGTGTGTGTGTGTGTGTGTGTGTGTGTGTGTGTGTGTGTGTTTTCTGGCAAGATATTGACGATTATATCACCATTAACCTAAAATTTCCCTCCCAGAAGTGAGGTGAGGTAGGTTCCGGGAAGCAAGGCAGCAAAAAGTTATAATTGGAGAGTTAATCAGTCACATAGCCAATGAAATGGGCCTCACACTCTTTCACTTACTATTCAAGCACCTAGAATCATCGTCAGCCTCACAGAAATAATCAGCTGGACATTTTTAAACTATTATTGCTTATCGATAATCTTAATTTTTCATGTAACAAAGTTTTTCCGTCGAGAACAATCAAATTCAGAAAAAAGAATTTATGCATTATCTTGTCGTTCTCCTTATAGTGCTCATCAGACCCACTCGATCGCCTGTCAGTTACTGAGCCTCAACAGTTTCAGTATATATTTTATTACACAATCGTTTTCCATGTCTTTCAACGTTTTTGATGGTCTACCACACCTTCTCCCATCGTCACACTCATTAACACCATGTTCAGTCCCTAGTTTATTCCTGTAATGCTAGGTGTTGTAGGGGTCGGCTTCCCGTCCCGTAAAAGCCTAGTGTGTAGCCGGGCTCTTTATCTAGACTGGAGCTTAGACAAGTAGGAGAGAGGTAGGACACAAAAACTCAAGGCAACAACCTTACACGGGTATTACAAAGTTATACAATGGAACGTGTAGATGTCAGGGATACAGATACACTGGACAATTACCTCTCTTACGTCTAGATATGGGTTATCATTATCGTGCAGGATGCTGCTCGGATCAGAATGACCAGCACTTGGGGCAAAGGTTTACGTATTATTAGTTATGGGAAGTCTAAGTTAAATATTCGTGGAGTAGCCGGTATTGTTTCACTGTGGGTAAGTATTTCTTTGGCACTGGGGTCTGGATACGGTTTTAGTGTTAGGAGGTGTTAACTGGTGGAAGCGTATTCATTGTAATAGACCCGTCTCTCATTGGGTGGCAGTGTTCGCGATGGCACTGTCACTGTTTCTCACTCCATCACTTTGGTATTATCAATGACTTCTGATATCTAGTTAGTTCACTGCTCTGCCTCTATGTCACTGTCACGGACACTGTACTATCACTGTCACTCCTTTCTAATCTGGGCATCATGGCGGTCAGGTAAAAGGGCGGACGAGGTGTCAGACTTACTACTGATGGGGCTGGGTTCCGCCAGGGGCCTTTACATCCAGAGGCCACTGGATCACAAGCAGAGGCATCCTCTCTCGTCCGGGGCTGCGGGTGGCGAAGGGCCCCGCGCTCTCGGGGCTGGGGGCGGGAGCACGGCCCTCAGGGCTGGGGCTGAATAACTGTCTGAACTTCTCACTCAGGCGCCTGACAGAGGATGAAGATCTCTGGCGTCGGGGTATGGGGAGTTCCCGCCTAGGAGTCCTGGGGGTGGTCTGGGTTTGCTGAGGGCTGTGGTTCCCAGTGCTTGGTGGCAACGGAAGGAAGGGGCTGTGACACAGGCCTGCATCGGGGTCCGTCAAGTGGATCTTCTCCAGAGCCGGTTGCGGGGAGCATAGGCCGGGGCAAATCCTGTGGCCTCTCCAGTACTCTTCTATGCTCGGAACTCACTTTGTGTCGTCGATTGGAGAACAGGCGTCAGCTCTCGATGGAGGAGTCGCTACAGGCCATCTCCTGCCGTAGGGCGCTGGTACCAGAAGTCGCCAAGGCCCAGCAACTGGCCGTGGCCTGGGGAGGAGAGCAACTACCAGCAGACCCAAGGGAACCTTCGGAGCAGCTACAGGCCATCTCCTGATTACCCTCAGAGCAGCTACAGGTCGTGTCGTAAAGGAGTGTTGGGTGGCTACTGGCCATCTCGAAAAGGGCACCTTCAGAGCAGCTACAGGCCATCTCCTGAGTCCCCTGAGAGCGGCTACAAGCCTTCTCGAGAAGGGCACCTTCAGCGCGGCTACAGTCCATCTCTTTGACGAAGGCTGGAGTGGGTACAGGCCGTCTCCTGATTCCCATCAGAGCGGCTACAGGCCATCTCCTTCAGGAGGGTTGAGTGGATATAGGCCGTCTCCTTCAAGAGGGTTTAGCAGTTACAGGCCATCTCGAGAAGGGTACGTTCAGAGCGGCTACAGGCTGTCTCCTGATTCACCTTAGAGTGGGTACAGACTGTCTCCTGATTCCCCTTAGAGTGGGTACAGGCTGTCTCCTGATTCCCCTCACAGCGGCTACAGGCCCTCTCCTTAAGGAGTGTTGAGCAGGTACAGGCCATCTCGAGAAGGGCACCTTGAGAGCGGCTACAGGCCGTCCCCTGATTTCCCTCAGAGCGGCTACAGGCCGTCCCCTGATTTCCCTCAGAGCGGCTACAGGCCGTCCCCTGATTTCCCTCAGAGCGGCTACAGGCCGTCCCCTGATTTCCCTCAGAGCGGCTACAGGCCGTCCCCTGATTTCCCTCAGAGCGGCTACAGGCCGTCCCCTGATTTCCCTCAGAGCGGCTACAGGCCGTCCCCTGATTTCCCTCAGAGCGGCTACAGGCCGTCTCAAGTTCTACACCTTCATGTGGCTAAGGGCCATCTCCTGACAAATGCGGGAGTGGCTAAAGGCTGTCTCCTGATTCACCTCAAAGTGGCTAAAGGCCGTCACATTCAGGAGGGTTGAGCAACTACAGGCAGTCTCAGGGGTTCTGGCATGAGCTGGAGGAACAGCTCCACCCCGAAGCTGGTTGGGGAAGGCCTGCCCGGAAGCTAGTCTGGTATTCCTGCTATGGTGGCAGCGGGCGAGCTCCGGGTCATATGGGCGAGCGGCCCGGGAGGACTTATGCTATTGTCGCCCCGAGTCCTGGTGCGTTGTCGTTGCTCCTCTATGGGCTCCTTGTTGGGGTGTCGGGTTGCCCCCTGTGGCACTATACTGCATTTTAATTCATATTATCTCCTTTTTTTTTTTTTCTAATGCGAGGAAGAAGGAACCAAAGGCCATGAGCCCGCAACAAGAGTTCCCTCCAAGAGAAAAACAATATACAAGAGAGAGCCAAATTCAAGATCCATTGATAACGTCTAAAGATTCTGTTCAACCTGGTGTCAACGCAGTTCATTCATTATTCCACATCTCTAGAATCACACCATTTTCTTTTCTATCTACTTTTAGCAATCCACACACATACCTCAGAAATCCCATTTCCACTACTCGCACACTTAAGTTTTTGTTCCAATATCGCACCAGAGTCTCTCACTTATGTCTGACTTTGGACAGTAAAACACCTTCATGAAGCCCTCTTGCAACCTCCACATTCACACCTTTGTTTATAACCAAGGCCCTTGAGGATGCTACCACTTTTCTTCTTTCTGTTATTTAGTTTCCACTTAGTCTGCACAGTTATCTCTTTCCTATAATTGCACCAGGGTACCAATACTCCTTGACTATTTCGCCTGTCCCCATTCACTACCAGATAACACTGAGTTATTTTTCCTTACAGCATCAACGTTCGTTCTGCACTGATGAAAATGTAATATCAAAGAGCCACACTCACAAATATCAGCCGAACTTTGGAAAAGCCTTTGAATCACCAGTGATGGTAAAGTAAAAACTGTAGATGTGCTTACTGAGCCTCGAAGACGGTGTCATCATGATGGAAAGAACGGCCGCGTGGGAGTCAAAGGAGCCAAGGTTCAGATCCTGGCTACTAATTCCGTCTTTTCTACTGAAATGTGTGTGTGGTAAGGATAATTTGGGGTGTTTTCTGCTTATAACTAAATATTTTCGTTTAGTCTCTCCTCACACTGATATCTTCATTCTTCTCTACGGATTATTAAGCTCTCGAATCCGGGGTATGTAATTTTGGTTTATTCTTAGTGCCACCAAGACGATCTTATTATTTAACCTAAGAAAGACCTCTCATTTTGACGGGGTGAAAACAAGGCTACATTTAACATCTAGAAATCTAAAAGACCATCCTAACCACATTAAGCCCGATAATTCTATCCTAATATAAATAAAAATCATCAGGAGACGGCAAACACGTCCCCAGGCTGCGTTGTTAATCACATCACTTGTCACAGGGTTGAAGTGATGATTAAATACTTAAACTATGTTTAACCCGCCCCGTCCCGGCCACTTTTCGACCACTGGTACCCCCCAATCCCGGGCATTTTTCGACCCTTTTTTTTTTTTTTGCTTAAACTTTCGCTTTTGGTCAGAAACAATGGCCGGTGGCAAAGAAAGTGGTCCCCGGGGTCCCTAATTAGCTTAACCAGGTATGCCTTGGTCCCACCTGGCCCCGTTTTCTCCCTATGCGGTGTGAGCATCAAACGTTTTCTATGGTATTATAAGTTTGGGAAACCAATGAAAGTAAGTAGAAATGAATTTATTACAAACATAAAAACATGTGATAAAAGAGTATATTGGATTTTATACAAAAATAGAGCAGAAATAAGCATTGTACCCTCGTGAGAAACGAGCAAAATCGGCCAACTTGGTCCCGATGAATCGCTAACATTCTAAAATCATGATACATATAATTTTTTTTACTTACATAATACTTCTACAATAACATTATACCATTTTACATTTTATTGAACTGTTTTTACGTATTCACAGGCCTTTTGATAACATTTAGCGTAATGTTAGCGCTTATTTACGTAGTGAGTGAACTGGCTGTGACTGTTGTTTCAACTCGTATTGTGCTTTTTCTACTTACATAATACTTTTCTAATATTATTATACACTTTTCAACTTTATAGAACTGTTTTGAGATTATTTCAGGCCTTACGTAAATATATAGCGTAATAATAGCGCATAGTAACACACACGGTGAAGTCGCTATGACAACTAATTCAACTTACAACCTATTTTTGTGCTTATATAATAATTCTACACTAACATTGCACATGTAAACACTTGATATAATTGACATTACATCATTTCTGAACGTACGATGGAACTTAGCGTCATATTTGCGCGTACTTACGCAGGGAGTGTTATCGCGATATCATTTGTTTCATCTTACACTAGTAATCAACTTATAAAATACCTTACTACTAACATTACAACATCTTCCACTGTATATAATTCCTATCACATACTTACTGACCAGAATGTGGGTGTACTCGTGACATCAATTATGACAACTTACAGTAATGTTCAACTTATACGTTTTATTCATGCTAACATTACACCCGTTTCCACTTTATTTCCTTGCTATCACATATTTACTGACCAGATTTACACAGTGGGTGTAGTTTTGATAACAATTCTTTCCACTTACACTAATTCTCATCTTATACATTACTTTTCTGAAAAAATAACACCCGTTTCAACTTTATATTTGACTTAGCACCTACTGACTGGCCTTACCATTATCATGAGCGTCATTTCGCCTTCCCACACAGTTTCAGAAGTGTAGGAAATTATGATATTCCTTGAAACAAGGCTGAAGGCACAACGCAACATTGCACTCGACACACTCGTATCTTGTGTCTTTTCTCTGCGTGGATGGTCTGACTGTCGAGTGCTTACATACATGGCAGCGACGCTGGGGTTTACGACGGTTTGGTTCGGAAGGGATTGCGCTGGGGTAGTGGCGGCCTGCAAGACGTAGGGGAGTCTGAGCAGCAGGGGGGCGCGGGGGCGGTGTGGGGGTCTTTCCTGGGCATGCTTGGCGATTATTTCACGTGCCAGCTCCCTCACAAACCCCTCAAAGGTCTCGGATACTCCGGTGGTCATTGCGTGCAGGTAGTGGGCGTTCAGGACCGTGATGTCGAGCAAGTGGAAAAAGAGTTTCTTGTACCACTTCATCGTGGTCCTGGCACAGTCAACACTTGAAATCATCGAGTCTGACTGATCAACTTGCCTCATGTTCAGATTATAGGCAAGTACAGACTCTGGTTTCCATACGTTGCGCCTCCTCTTGCTACGGTGATCCACGGAGTCTGTGCGGTGCATCAGGGGGCTGTGAACAGTTGATAGGAGGCAAACTTCCCTGTTGTGGTTCCACAGGGTTGCAAGGATGTTACTGGCCTGGAAGAAAACCACCTCATTCTTGTCAAGTTTCCTCCCTATCTTGACCATATGGCGACGGTTTCTCTTGACTGTACCACAGACTCCGGTGTCGTGTTGGTGGAGGAACCTAGCGAGAAGAGGGCTAGTGTACCAGCTGTCCAGGTACAACACATGACCACGATGAAGGTACTCTTCTATCATTGTCTTCACCACGGCCCCAGAGAGTCCTATACTCCGATCTTCTATTATATCTGTCTGTGCGCCCGTGTACAAGACTATGTCTTGCACATAACCAGTCTTACAGTCACACATAACAAAGATCTTGAACCCGAAACGGTGTCTCTTGCTGGGTATGTACTGCCTAAAGGAAATATTGCCTCTCCACAACACAAGAGTCTCGTCTATGACGAGGTCTCTGTAGGGATAAAATGGGGAGCGGAACATTTCCCGTAAATGATCAAATACCAGCCTAATTCTCCTCATTTTATCGGTGTTATTTGCATTGGCTGGATCATCTGCATCAAAAAGTGGAGGGGGCCGAGAATAAACTGAAATCTATTACGACCCATCACCTTTCCAAAGAAAGATGTTAGGATGATTGGGTCCGTTGTCCAGTAGGCAGGAATTTGATTTTTCCTCACCACACCCATCAAGATTACCAGGGCAAAAAATAGGAACATCTCTGATATAGTCACGGGATAGTCATACTGTTCTGTATGTTTGCTTGTGGTTCCTAAGCGTTCACTTTCAAGGCACTGGGATTGTGAAAATATATTTGTCTGTTCTACTATGTGCCCAACAAACGCCTCACCAAAAAACAAGTTGAAAAAATCTAGCCGTGACGACCCAACATTTACACCTGGAGCCGTGCAACCTGACCGCCACTCCTCAGTGAAAGGGTGAATGATGGGAGTAAAATTACTCCCATCCTCCCAGTTCCACGTGACACCACCGTCTCCAGCCACGTCACCATCGTCCCCTTCGTCAGGGTGGGGAGGTGAGGGTGGTGGGGGAGGTTGGGGAGGTGGAGAGCGGCGCCTCTCATCACTCACACTTCTCTTCCCTCTCCCTTTTCTTTTACCCTTTCCCTTCCCTTTCTTTCCTTTCCCCACATCCTGGGGCTGTGGGGAGGAAGTCTGTGAATATTCAGGGGCGAAAGAAGTGCTGGGGAGTGACTCAACCTCCTCTCCCCTATGCCTACGAGCACCACGTGCTCGTGCTGCCTCCCTCACACCACTGGCCCCTTCACCCCGCACTACCCCCACACCACTCTCACTTTCACCCCGCTGCCGCCACAACACTTTCCCTTTCTCCCAGCAATCCCACCACACCACTTGCTACTTCCCCAGACAAAGTACTTTGACCATACCTTAGGTGTCGTCTTGCCCCACCTTCTGATCCACGTGGTGATATTTTCTCCTTTCCCAACCACGCAGCGATATCATGTCCTAGGCCTCCGTCATCCTCATCGTCCTCATCCTCGTCCTGATCAGAATCGTGATGGAGAGATAGCTGTGCACGTGGTTGGGGAGCAGGCTGGCCTTCCCTTGCCTTACGGTATGTCACATACCGCGTTTTTCAGGGCGAAGGGACCTCCTCATCACTGCTACTTATTTCTTCCTCTGGCTGGACGTAATCGCGATCCACCACATCATCATCGAGTGGAGAATCACTGTCTCCAGTGAAGGCTTCCAGGACGGATGCAATTTGCTCGTCTGGGAGACCTTTCCGTGCCATGTCTGACCTGGGTCACTGCTGGCAGGTGAGTGACCGAGACAAGGGCGAGCGTGGGTCACGCGGGGTCTAGGACGCTGCCTGCCTGGCGGCAGGTAGGGGAGGCTTGGGTACCCGGGCGAAACGAAAATCTCCCGCGAATTTTGAAAATTGTGGAAATTATGAACCTTGCAATTGCAGGACGTTGAAGTACGTCCTCGGGATTAGCTGTGACAAAACGTGAGGACATGGAAGTACGTCCTTGGGACGGCGCGGGTTAATCATCTGTGAGTGAGGAAGGGAGGCTGAGAGTGTTAATACTGTAAATATTAATCCTTCCATGATCAGGAGATGCATAGTACACAGTGTCACCTAGTGCCAGATGCTTATATTTTGCTAATAGTGAGTGTGGTAACCTGAGAGTGTTATTATTGTCAATATCAACCCTTCCATGGTAGACATAACATCTGTATTCTATTCCCGCCATCCCGATTTTACTCATCTGGCCATGAGTCATGGGAGCCTCAGAGTGTTGATAGATCTTAATAACATTGGTCTTTAAGACGTCGTGGTCAGGACTGGTGGAATTGTGGCCCTTGAGTCATGGGAGCCTGGGTTCAACACTGTGGATCCCGTCATGGCGCTCAGGTAAAAGGGCGACGGAGGTGTCGGACTTACTTCTGACGGATCTGGGTTCCGCCAGGGGCCTTTACATCCAGAGGCCACGGGATCACAAGCAGAGGCATTCTCTCTCGTCTGGGGCTGCGGGTGGCGAAGGGCCCCGCGCTCTCTGGGCTGCGGGCGGGAGCACGGCCCTCAGGGTTGGGGCTGAATAACTGTCTGAACTTCTCACTCAGGCGCCTGACAGAGGATGAAGATCTCTGGCATCGGGGTATGGGGAGTTCCCGCCCAGGAGTCCTGGGGGCGGTCTGGGTTTGCCGAGGGCTGCAGTTCCCGGTGCTTGGTGGCACCGGGAGGAAGGGGCTGTGAAACAGGCCTGCATCGGGGTCCGTCAGGTGGGTCTTCTCCAGAGCCGGTTGCAGGGAGCATAGGCAGGGGGAAATTTTGGGGCCTCTCCAGTACTCTTCTATGCTAGGAACTCCCTCTGTGTCGTGGATTGAAGAACAGGCATTAGCTCTTGATGGAGGAGTGGATATAGGCCATCTCCTGCAATAGGGCGTGGCTACCATCCGTCGCCAATTCACGGCAACTGGCCGTGGCCTGGGGGGGAGAGCAGCTACCAGCAGACCCAAGAGCACCTTTGGAGCGGCTACAGGCCATCTGAGTCCCCTCAGAGCGGCTACAGGCTGTCTCCTTCAGGAGGGTTGAGAGGCTACAAGCCGTCTCGAAAAGGGAACCTTCAGATCGGCTACAGGCCGTCTCCTTCAGGAGGGTTGAGAGGCTACAGGCCGTCTCGAGATGGGCACCTTCAGAGCAGCTACAGTCCATCTCCTGACGAAGGCTGGAGTGGCCACAGGCTGTCTCCTGATTCCCCTTAGAGCCGCTAGAGACCATCTCCTTCAGGAGGGTTGAGCAGCAAAAGGCCATCTCCTTCAGGAGGGTTGAGCGGTTACAGGCCGTCTCGAGAAAGGCACGTTCAGAGCGGCTACAGGCCGTCTCGAGAAAGGCACGTTCAGAGCGGCTACAGGCTGTCTCCTGATTCCCCTCAGAGCGGCTACAGTCTGTCTCCTGATTCCCCTCAGAGCAGCTACAGGCCATCTTCTTCAGAAGGGTTGAGCGGCTACAGACAGTCTCAAGAAGGGCAGCTTTAGAGTGGCTACAGGCCGTCTCCTGACGAAGGCGGGATTGGCTACAGGCCATCTCTTGCTTCCCCTCAGAGCGGCTACAGGCCCTCTCTTTCAGGAGGGTTGAGCAGCTAAAGGCCGTCTCGAGAAGGGCACCTTCAGAGCAGCTACAGGCCGTCCCCTGATTTCCCTCAGAGCGGCTACAGGCCGTCCCCTGATTTCCCTCAGAGCGGCTACAGGCCGTCTTCTTCAAGAGGGTTGAGCGGCTACAGGCCGTCTCGAGATGGACTTCTTCAGGTGGCTACAGGCCATCTCCTGACGAATGCAGGAGCGGCTACAGGCTGTCTCCTGATTCCCCTCAGAGCGGCTACAGGTCGTCTCCTTCAGGAGGGTTGAGCGACTACAGGCTGTCGCAGGGGTGCTGGCATGAGCTTGAGGAACAGCTCCACCCCGAAGCTGGTAGGGGAAGGCTTGCCCGGAAGGTAGTCTCGTATTTCTGCTATGGTGGGAGCGGGCAAGCTCCGGGTCATGTGGGCGAGCAGCCCAGAAGGACTTACGCTATTGTCGCCACGAGTCCTGATGCGTTGTCGTTGCTCCTCTATGGGCTCCTTGTTTGGGGTGTCGGGTTGTCCCCTGTTTCACTATACTGCATTTTAATTCATATTATCTCCTTTTTTTTTTTTTTCTAATGCGAGGAAGAAGGAACCAAAGGTCATGAGTCCGCAACAAGAGTTCCCTCCAAGAGAAAAACAAAATACAAGAGAGAGCCAAATTCAAGATCCATTCATAACGTCTAAGGATTCTGTTCAACCTGGTGTCAACGCAGTTCATCATTCCACATCTCTAGAATCACACTATTTTCTTTCCTATCTATTCTTAGGAATCCACACACATACCTCAGAAATCCCACATCCATTACTCGCACAATTAAGTTTTTGTACCAATATCGCACCAGTGTCTCTCACTTATGTCTGACTTTGGACAGTAAAACACCTTCATGAAGCCCTCTTGCAACCTCCACATTCACACCTTTGTTTATAACCAAGGCCCTTGAGGATGCTACCACTTTTTTTCTTTCTGTTATTTACTTTCCACTTAGTCTGCACAGTTATCTCTTTCCTATAATTGCACCAGGGTACCAAAACTCCTTCACTATTTCGCCTGTCCCCATTCACTACCAGATAACACTGAGTTATTTTTCCTCCCAGCATCAACGTTCGTTCTGCACTGATGAAAATGTAATATCAAAGAGCCGCACCCACAAATATCAGCCGAACTCTGCAAAAGCCTTTGAATCACCAGCGATGGTAAAGTAAAAATTGGTGATGTGCTTACTCAGCCCCTAAGACGGTGTCATCATGATGGAAAGAACGGCCGCGTGGGAGTCAAAGGAGCCAAGGTTCAGATCCTGGCTACTAATTCCGTCTTTTCTACTGAAATGTGTGTGTGGTAAGGATAATTTGGGATGTTTTCTGCTTATAACTAAATATTTTCGTTTAGTCTCTCCTCACACTGATATCATCATTCTTCTCTACGGATGAAATCAATTAAGCTCTCGAATCCGGGGTATGTGATTTTGGTTTATTCTTAGTGCCACCAAGACGATCTTATTATTTAACCTAAGAAAGACCTCTCATTTTGACGGGGTGAAAACAAGGCTACATTTAACATCTAGAAACCTAAAAGACCATCCTAACCACATAAAGCCCGATAATTCTATCCTAATATAAATAAAACTCATCAGGAGACGGCAAACACGTCCCCGGGCTGCGTTGTTAATCACATCACTTGTCACCGGGTTGAAGTGGTGATTAAAAACTTAAACTATGTTTAAACATCTGTGAGTGAGGAAGGGAGGCTGAGAGTGTTAATATTGTAAATATTAATCTTTCCATGATCAGGAGATGCATACTATACAGTGTCACCTAGTGCCAGATGCTTATATTTAGCTAATAGTGAGTATGGTAGCCTGAGAGTGTTAATATTGTCAATATCAACCCTTCCATGATAGACATAACATCTGTATTCTATTCCCGCTATCCCGATTTTACTCATCTGGCCATAAGTCATGGGAGCCTAAGAGTGTTGATAGTTTTTAATAACTTTGGCCTTTAAGACGGCGTGATCAGGACTGGTGGAATCGTGGCCCGTGAGTCATGGGAGCCCGGGTTCAAGACTGTGGATCCCGTCTTTTTAATTTTATATTCATTCTGTATCCCAGTGGTATTTGCATCAGACTGTATTTTTATTTTTGCCACCTTTTCATTCCCTTATAAATTTTTCACTAGATTTCCAAAATTCTTTTAAATGTGTTTTACCTCCTCCGAACCAACCCCATTTTCTTAATCATTTTAATTTGTGATAATTTTTTTTTTTTTATCCCCCGTTATGTGATCTATGGACTGAAGGAGATAATGGATTCTCTCGATCCCTTTCGGTACAAGAGATCATTTCTAAGGTGAATGAAGTAACCTGAAGTTTGGTCCTTAAGACGGTGTGATCAGGACTGGTGGAATCGTATGTCTTGAGTCACAGGAGCCCAAAATTTATATAACATTCGGCGCCGCCTTATTCTTTATTATTATTATTTCTAATATCAGTTACTCATAAATCCAGTTTCTCCTTGTTTCCCCCACTTCCCCTTATTTTTCTATCATCCTGACATCCAAAATTCTTTTATATAGTTGGATTGCCCCTTCACGTCGAATTCGTGTTCTTACCTACCTTACCTAATTGTATCTTTACAGGAATGAGTCAAGCTCGTACTGTCCCGTGTCTTAAACCATATTTATCGTACATATCTTTAAATTTGTGAATTGTTTTGGCACACACTATTTCAATCGGTAGTGCATTCCATTGATCAAATGCTCTGTTTGGGAAACTGAATTTCCTTACGTCTTTATCCCCTCTCTTCTTATGCAGTTTTTTGCAGTGTCCTCTTGCTGATGCTTCTCCAAATGTTAAGTAATCATTTATGTCTATTTTCTCCTTTCCTGATATGCATTTATATAGCATTATCATGTCACCTCTTTTCCTTCTCTCCTGTAGTGTTGGTAGATTCAGTTTATTTAGTCTTTCTTCGTAGCTTAGGTCCCTTAAGCTTGGTATTCATCTTGTAGCGGCCCTTTGAACTTTTTCAATCTTGTCTATATGCTTTTTGAGATGAGGACTCCAGACTATTGATGCATATTCCAGGGTTGGTCTAATGAATGATGTTATTATCCTTCTTAGCATGTCTTCATTTATGTATGTGAATGCTATTCTCATATTTTCAAGCAGTGTATACATGTTTCGTACCTTCTCGCTGATGTGGTCAGCCGGAGATAGTCTGTTATTGATAATCACACCTAGGTCTTTCTCTCTTTCTGATGTGTATAGGGTTTTATTTCCTAACTTATAATCCCAATCAGGTCTTTTTCCACTTTTACCAAACTTGATTACATGACACTTGTCCACATTGAATTCCATTTGCCATGTACTACTCCATTCATGAAGTTTATTTAATTCTTGTAGCTCCCTACAAGAGTCTGTGCCAGTAATTCTCCTTTGTATTTTTGCATCATCCTGAAACATATTCAGATAGCTCTCATTTCCAGTGTTACTGTTTATATCATTTATGTACACTAGAAACATGATTGGTGCCAGCACCGAACCCAGTGGTACTCCACTAGTCACTTCTTTCCATGATGAGTAGTTTCCTCTTAGTACTGTCCTCATTTCTCTTTTTATGAGAAAGTCTTGCATCCAACAAAACAGTTTGCCTCGAATTCCTCCTTGATGGTACAGCTTCCATAAAAGTCTTTGGTGTGGTACTGTGTCAAAAGCTTTCTTGAAATCTAAATAGATACTGTCCACCCATCCTTCCCTTTCCTGTATTGTGTTTGTTACTCTGTCATAGTAGCTCAACAGATTAGTAACACATGATTTTCCTTTTCTGAAACCAAACTGTCTTTCTGTTATCATACTGTGTTCTTCTAGATGATTTACCCAAGCTTTTCTTATAAGTTTTTCTAATACCTTGCTTACAACACTGGTCAGTGATACTGGTCGGTAGTTGAGAGGATTTTGTCTATTTCCTTTCTTGAATACGGGGACTATATTTGCTTTTTTCCAAATATCAGGCAGTTTCCCTTGACTCAAGGATTTCTTGAAAATTAAAAATAATGGTTTAACTTCTTTGCACATTCTCGTAACACCCAAAATGAAATGTGTGTGTGTGTGTGTGTGTGTGTGTGTGTGTGTGTGTGTGTGTGTGTGTTTTATTCTGCCGGGTGATAGATAATTTTCATGGGAATAATAAGGACGTCCTTGGGCTGAAACTGTTAAAGTAGTTTGATTCGAACCCTCTCAGTGCGAGAGACCATTTTCAAGCTGAATAAAGTGATCTGAAGTAGTAAGAATAAAATACAAAAGGCGTCAACATAGCGAAGAATGGATGGATGGATGGATGTGTGATTAAGAAGGGGCATAATGGACTAGTGGATGAGGGTTAGGTGGATGGATGGATGGCTGTGTGACTGAGAAATGGATGGATGGATTGTCTGATGAGTGGTAGGTGGATGGATGGATGGAAATGGGAGTGAGAAGTGGCTGCATCTATTGGTGGATGAGTGGCAGGTGGAAGGGTGGATGGATGTGTGTGTGAGAAGGGAGTATGTATATATACGGTACCGCTACACGAGAGGTATGTCCAACAACAGATGAATCAGTTGGTGGTGGTAAATAGAGGAGAGATGAGAATAGATGAATGGATGGATCAGTGGGTAGGTGAGTGGGGTTAGATACTCGTATATTAGTTCATAGAGGATGGATGGATGGGCGGGCAAGTGAAGTACTTACCTGCTCTTATTTTTCTTGTGTTAATAGTCGACTCAGTTTTTTTTTCTTCTAGAGCATTCTTGCCCCTACCTTGTGTGTGTGTGTGTGTGTGTGTGTGTGTGTGTGTGTGTGTGTTTTCTGGCAAGAGATTGACGATTATATCACCATTAGCCTAAAATTTCCCTCCCAGAAGTGAGGTGAGGTAGGTTCCAGGAAGCAAGGCAGCAAAAAGTTATAATGGGAGAGTTAACCAGTCACATAGCCAATGAAATGGGCCTCACACTCTTTCACGTACTATTCAAGCACCTAGAATCATCGTCAGCCTCACAGAAATGATCAGCTGGACATTTTTAAACTATTATTCCTTGTCGATAATCTTAATTTCTCATGTAACAAAGTTTTTCCGTCGAGAACAATTAAATTCAGAAAAAAGAATTTATGCATTATCTTGTCGTTCTCCTTATAGTGCTCATCAGACCCACTCAATCGCCTGTCAGTTACTGAGCCTCATCAGTTTCAGTATATATTTTATTACACAATCGTTTTCCATGTCTTTCAACGATTTTGATGGTCTACCACACCTTCTCCCATCGTCACACTCATTAACACCATGTTCAGTCCCCAGTTTATTCCTGTAATGCTAGGTGTTCTAGGGGTCGGCTTCCCGTTCCGTAAAAGCCTAGTGTGTAGCGGGGCTCTCTTTCTAGACTGGAGCTTAGACAAATAGGAGAGAGGTAGGACACAAAAACTCAAGGCAACAACCTTACACGGGTATTACAAAGTTATACAGTGGAACGTGTAGATGTCAGGGATACAGATACACTGGACAATTACCACTCTTACGTCTAGATATGGGTTATCATTATCGTGCAGGATGCTGCTCGGATCAGAATGACCAGCACTTGGGGAAGAGGTTTACTTATTATTAGTTATAGGAAGTCTAAGTTAAATATTCGTGGAGTAGCTGGTATTGTTTCACTGAAGGTAAGTATTTCTTTGGCACTGGGGTCTGAATACGGTTTTAGTATTAGGAGGTGTTAACTGGTGGTAGCGTGTTCATTGTAATAGACCCGTCTCTCATTGGGTGGCCGTGTTCACGGTTGCACTGTCAGTTTCTCACTCCATCACTTTGGTATTATCAATGACTTCTGTTATGTAGTTAATTCACTGCTCTGCCTCTATGTCACTGTCACGGACACTGTACTATCACTGTCACTCCTTTTTAATCTGGGCGTCATGGCAGTCAGGTAAAAGGGCGGCGGAGGTGTCAGACTTACTACTGACGGGGCTGAGTTCCACCGGGGGCCTTTACATCCAGAGGCCACGGGATCACAAGCAGAGGCATCCTCTCTCGTCCGAGGCTGCGGTTGGCGAAGGGCCCCGCGCTCTTTGGGCTGGGGGCAGGAGCATGGCCCTCAGGGCTGGGGCTGAATAACTGTCTGAACTTCTCTCTCAGGCGCCTGACAGAGGATGAAGATCTCTGGCGTCGGGGTATGGGGAGTTCCCGCCAGGGAGTCCTGGGGGCGGTCTGGGTTTCCTGAGGGTTGTGGTTCCCAGTGCTTGGTGGCACCGGGAGGAAGGGGCTGTGACACAGGCCTGCATCGGGGTCCGTCAGGTGGGTCTTCTCCAGAGCCGGCTGCAGGAAGCATAGGCCGGGGGAAATCCTGGGGCCTCTCCAGTACTCTTCTATGCTCGGAACTTACTCTGTGTCGTGGATTGGAGAACAGGCGTCAGCTCTCGACGGAGGAGTGGCTACAGGCCATGTCCTGCCATTGGGTGCGGGTACCAGCCGTCGCCAAGGCCCAGCAACTGGCCGTGGCCTGGGGAGGAGAGCAGGTACCAGCAGACCCAAGGGAACCTTCGGAGCGGCTACCTGCCATCTCCTGATTTTCCTCAGAGCAGCTACAGGTCGTGTCCTTCAGGAGTGTTGAGTGGCTACAGGCCATCTCGAAAAGGGCACCTTCGGAGCGGCTACAGGCCATCCCTTGACGAAGACTGGAGTGGGTACAGGCCGTCTCCTGATTCCCCTCAGAGCGGCTACAGGCCATCTCCTTCAGTAGGGTTGAGTGGCTATAGGCTGTCTCGAGATGGGTACGTTCAGAGCGGCTACAGGCTGTCTCCTGATTCTCCTTAGACTGGCTACAGGCTGTCTCCTGATTCCCCTCAGAGCGGCTACAGGCCCTCTCCTTCAGGAGTGTTGAGCAGGTACAGGCAGTCTCGAGAAGGGCACCTTGAGAGCGGCTACAGGCCGTCTCCTTCAAGAGGGTAGAGCGGCTACAGGCCGTTTCGAGTTGGACACCTTCATGTGGCTAAGGGCCATCTCCTGACGAATGCGGGAGCGGGTAAAGGCTGTCTCCTGATTCACATCAAAGTGGCTAAAGGCCGTCTCCTTCAGGAGGGTTGAGCAGCTACAGGCAGTCTCAGGGGTTTTGGCATGAGCTGGAAAAACAGCTCTACCCCGAAGCTGGTTGGGGAAGGCTTGCCCGGAAGCTAGTCTGGTATTCCTGCTATGGTGGCAGCGGGTAAGCTCTGGGTCATATTGGCGAGCGGCCCGGGAGGACTGACGCTATTATCGCCCCGAGTCCTGGTGTGTTGTCGTTGCTCCTCTATGGGCTACTTGTTGGGGTGTCGGGTTGCCCCCTGTGGCACTATACTGCATTTTAATTCATATTATCTCCACTTTTTTTTTTTTCTAATGCGAGGAAGAAGGAACCAAAGGCCATGAGCCTACAACAAGAGTTCCCTCCAAGAGAAAAACAAATACAAGAGAGAGCCAAATTCAAGATCCATTCATAACGTCTAAAGATTCTGTTCAACCTGATGTCAACGCAGTACATTATTCCACATCTCTAGAATCACACCATTTTCTTTCCTATCTATTCTTAGGAATCCACACACATACCTCAGAAATCCCATTTCCATTACTCGCACACTTAAGTTTTTGTACCAATATCGCACCAGAGTCTCTCACTTATGTCTGACTTTAGACAGTAAAACACCTTCATGAAGCCCTCTTGCAACCTCCACATTCACACCTTTGTTTATAACCAAGGCCCTTGAGGATGCTACCACTTTTTTTCTTTCTGTTATTTACTTTCCACTTAGTCTGCACAGTTATCTCTTTCCTATAATTGCACCAGGGTACCAAAACTCCTTCACTATTTCGCCTGTCCCCATTCACTACCAGATAACACTGAGTTATTTTTCCTCCCAGCATCAACGTTCGTTCTGCACTGATGAAAATGTAATATCAAAGAGCCGCACCCACAAATATCAGCCGAACTCTGCAAAAGCCTTTGAATCACCAGCGATGGTAAAGTAAAAACTGTTGATGTGCTTACTCAGCCTCTAAGACGGTGTCATCATGATGGAAAGAACGGCCGCGTGGGAGTCAAAGGAGCCAAGGTTCAGATCCTGGCTGCTAATTCCGTCTTTTCTACTGAAATGTGTGTGTGGTAAGGATAATTTGGGACGTTTTCTGCTTATAACTAAATATTTTCGTTTAGTCTCTCCTCACACTGATATCTTCATTCTTCTCTACGGATGAAATCAATTAACCTCTCGAATCCGGGGTATGTAATTTTGGTTTATTCTTAGTGTCACCAAGACTATCTTATTATTTAATCTAAGAAAGATCTCTCATTTTGACGGAGTGAAAACAAGGCTACATTAACATCTACAAATCTAAAAGACCATCCTAACCACATAAAGCCCGATAATTCTATCTTAATATAAATAAAACTCATCAGGAGACGGCAAACACGTCCCCGGGCTGCGTTGTTAATCACATCACTTGTCACCGGGTTGAAGTGGTGATTAAAAACTTAAACTATGTTTAATCATCTGTGAGTGAGGAAGGGAGGCTGAGAGTGTTAATATTGTAAATATTAATCCTTCCATGATCAGAAGATGCATACTATACAGTGTCACCTAGTGCCAGATGCTTATATTTTGCTAATAGTGAGTATGGTAACCTGAGAGTGTTACTATTGTCAATATCAACCCTTCCATGGTAGACATAACATCTGTATTCTATTCCCGCTATTCCGATTTTACTCATCTGGCCATGAGTCATGGGAGCCTAAGAGTGTTGATAGATCTTAATGACTTTGGCCTTTAAGATGGCGTGATCAGGACTGGTGGAATCGTGGCCCGTGAGTCATGGGAGCCCGGGTTCAACACTGTGGATCCCGTCTTTTTAATTTTATATTCATTCTGTATCCCAGTGGTATTTGCATCAAACTGTATTTTTATTTTTGCCACTTTTTCATTCCCTTATAATTTTTTCACTAAATATCCAAAATTCTATTAAATGTGTTTTACCTCCTCCGGAAGAACCCCATTTTCTTAATCATTTTGATTTGTGATAATTTTATTTTATCCCCCGTTATGTGATCCATGGACTGAAGGAGATAATGGATTCTCTCGATCTCTTTCAGTACAGGAGATCATTTCTAAGGTGAATGAAGTAACCTGAAGTTTGGTCCTTAAGACGGTGTGATCAGGACTGGTGGAGTCGTATGTCTTGAGCCACAGGAGCCCAAAATTTATATAACATTCGGCGCCGTCTTTTTCTTTATTATTATTATTTCTAATATCAGTTACTCATAAATCCAGTTTCTCCTTGTTTCCCCCACTTCCCCTTATTTTTCTATCATCCTGACATCCAAAATTCTTTTATATAGTTGGTTTGCCCCTTCAGGTCGAATTCGTGTGTGTGTGTGTGTGTGTGTGTGTGTGTGTGTGTGTGTTTTATTCTGCCAGTTGATAGATAATTTTCATCGGAATAATATGGACGTCCTTGGGCTGAAACTGTTAAAGTAGTCTGACTCGAACCCTCTCAGTGCGAGAGACCATTTCCAAGCTGAATAAAGTGATCTGAAGTAGCAAGAATAAAATACAAAAGGCGTCAACAAAGCGAAGAATGGATGGATGGATGAATGTGTGATTAAGAAGGGGCATAATGGACTGGTGGATGAGGGTTAGGTGGATGGATGGATGGATGTGTGACTGAGAAATGGATGGATGCATTGTCTAATGAGTGGTAGGTGGATGGATGGATGGAAATGGGAGTGAGAAGGGGCTGCATCTATTGGTGGATGAGTGGCAGGTGGAAGGTTGGATGGATGTGTGTGTGAGAAGGGAGTATATATACGGTACTGCTACACGGGAGGTATGTACAGCAACAGATGAATCAGTTGGTGTTGGTTTAATAATATTCAGATTAATCCTGCATCATCCTTGAACATGCTTAGGGTTTCATTTGCTTGGGACTTATCTTGGAAAGATCATATTACATCTCTTGTAAAATCTGCTTCCAAGAGATTAGGTGTGCTAAGCCGACTCCGCTCTATACAGGGGTTTTATTCGCCCCTGTGTGGAGTACAACTCTCATGTGTGGGGAGGCTCCCCACATACAGCTCTTCTCAATAGGGTGGAGTCAAAGGCTTTTTGTCTCATTAACTCTCCTCCTCTTACTGACTCTCTTCAACCTCTGTCTCTTCGCCGCACTGTTGCATCTTTATCTCTTTTCTATCGCTTCTTTAATGGTCACTGCTTCTCTGAACTGTCTGCTTGCATTCCTCCACCTCTACGACGGATGCGTAGCACACGTCTGGCAGTAAACTCTCATCCCTTTTCTGTCCAACTCTCTAATGCAAGAGTTAACCGTTACTCCCAGTCTTTCATTTATGCAACAGGTCAGCTCTGGAACTGTCTCCCTCTGTCTGTATTTCCTACTGCCTATGATCTCCAGTCTTTCAAACGCAGTGTGTCCAGGCATCTGAAAATGATCGGATCTTGAATTTGGCTCTCTATTGTATTTTGTTTTTCTCTTGGAGGGAACTGTTACTGCGGGCTCATGGCCTTTGGTTCCCTCTTCCTCGCATAAAAAAAAAAAAAAATAGAGGGTAGATGAGAATAGATGAATGGGTGGATGAATGGATGGATTAGTGGGTAGGTGAGTGGGGTTAGATATATTGGTTCATAGAGGATGGATGGATGAGCGGGCAGCTGAAGTACTTACCTGGTCTTATTTTTCTTGTGTTTATAGTCGAACCAATTTGTTTTTTTCCTGAGTATTCTTGCCCCTACCTTCCGTGTGTGTGTGTGTGTGTGTGTGTGTGTGTGTGTGTTTTCTGGCAAGAGATTGACGATTATATCACCATTAGCCTAAAATTTCCCTCCCAGAAGTGAGGTGAGGTAGGTTCCAGGAAGCAAGGCAGCAAAAAGTTATAATGGGAGAGTTAACCAGTCACATAGCCAATGAAATGGGCCTCACACTCTTTCACTTACTATTTAAGCACCTAGAATCATCGTCAGCCTCACAGAAATGATCAGCTGGACATTTTTAAACTATTATTCCTTATCGATAATCTTAATTTTTCATGTAACAAAGTCTTTCCGTCGAGAACAATCAAATTCAGAAAAAATTATTTATGCATTGTTATGTCGTTCTCCTTATAGTGCTCATCAGACCCACTAGATCGCCTGTCAGTTACTGAGCCTCATTAGTTTCAGTACATATTTTATTACACAATCGTTTTCCCTGTCTTTCAACATTTTTGATGGTCTACCACACCTTCTCCCATCGTCACACTCATTAACATCATGTTCGGTCCCCAGTTTATTCCTGTAATGCCAAGTGTTCTAGGGGTCGGCTTCCCGTTCCGTAAAAGCCTAGTGTGTAGCGGGGCTCTCTTTCTAGACTGGAGCTTAGACAAATAGGAGAGAGGTAGGACACAAAAACTCAAGGCAACAACCTTACAAGGGTATTACAAAGTTATTCAGTGGAACGGGTAGATGTCAGGGATACAGATACACTGGACAATTACCACTCTTACGTCTAGATATGGGTTGTCAGTATCACGCAGGATGCTGCTCGGATCAAAATGAGCAGCACTTGGGGCAGAGGTTTGTGTATTATTTGTTATAGGAAATCTAAGTTAAACATTCGTGGAATAGCTGGTATTGTTTCACTGTTGGTAAGTGTTTCTTTGGCACTGGGGTCTGGATACGGTTTTAGTATTAGGAAGTGTTAACTGGTGGTAGCGTATTCATTGTAATAGACCCATCTCTCATTGGGTGGCCGTGTTCACGGTTGCACTGTCACTGTTTCTCACTCCATCACTTTGGTATTATCTATGACTTCTCTTATGTAGTTAGTTCACTGCTCTGCCTCTATGTCACTGTCACGAACACCGTACTAACTGTCACTCCTTTCTAATCTGGGCGTCATGGCGGTCAGGTAAATGGGTGGCGGAGGTGTCACAGCCTTACTACTGACGCGGCTGGGTTCCGCCGGGGGCCTTTACATCCAGAGGCCACGGGATCACATGCAGAGGTATCCTCTCTCGTCCGGGGCTGTGGTTGGCAAAGGGCCCCGCGCTCTCGGGGCTGGGTGCGGGAGCACGGCCCTCAGGGCTGGGGCTGAATAACTACCTGAACTTCTCACTTAGGCGCCTGACAGAGGATGAATATCTAGGGCGTCAGGGTACGGGGGGTTCCCGCCTGGGAGTCCTGCGTGCGGACTGGGGTTTCCGAGGGCTGCGGTTCCCGGTGTTTGGTGGCACCGTCAGAAAGAGGCTGCGACACAGGCCTGCATCGGGGTCCGTCAGGTGGGTCTTCTCCAGAGCCATTTGCAGGGAGCATAGGCCGGGGGAAATCCTGGGGCCTCTCCAGCAATCTTCTATGCTCAGAACTCCCTCTGTGTCATGGATTGGAGAACAGGCGTCAGCTCTCGACGGAGGAGTGGCTATAGGCCATCTCCTGCCGTAGGGTGCGGCTACCAGCCGTCGCCAAGGCCCGGCAACTCGCCATGGCCTGGGGGGGAGAGCAGCTACCAGAAGACCCAAGGGCACCTTTTGAGAGGCTACAGGCCGTCTCCAGATTTCCCTCAGATCAGCTACAGGCCGTGTCTTTCAGGAGAGTTGAGTGGCTACAGGCCGTCTCGAAAAGGGCACTTTCAGAGCGGCTACAGGCTGTCTCCTGAGTCCCCTCAGAGCGGCTACAGGCCGTCTCCTTCAGGAGGGTTGAGAGGCTACAATCCGTCTCGAGAAGGGCACCTTCAGAGCTGATACAGTCCATCTCCTGATGGAGGCGGGAGTGGCTAGAGGTCGTCTCCTGATTCCGCTCAGAGCAGCTACAGGCCATCTCCTTCAGGAGGGTTGGGCGGCTATAGGCCGTCTCCTTCAGGAGGGATGAGTGGCTACAGGCCGTCTTGAGAAAGGCACATTCAGAGCGGCTACAGGCTGTCTCCTGATTCCCCTAAGAGTGGCTACAGGCTGTCTCCTGATTCCCCTCAGAGTGGCTACAGGCCATCTCCTTCAGGAGGGTTGAGCGGCTACAGGCCATCTCCTGATTCCCCTCAGAGTGGCTACAGGCCCTCTCCTTCAGGAGGGTTGAGCAGTTACAGGCCGTCTCGAGAAGGGCACCTTGAGAGCAGCTACAGGCCGTCCCCTGATTTCCCTCAGAGTGGCTACAGGCCGTCTCCTTGAAGAGAGTTGAGTGGCAACAGGCCGTGTCGAGATGGACACCTTCAGATGGCTACAGGCTGTCTCCTGATTCCCCTCAGAGCGGCTACAGGCCGTCTCCTTCAGGAGGGTTGAGCGGCTACAGGCAGTCTCAGGGGTGCTGCCAGGAGCTGGAGGAACAGCTCCACCCCGAAACTGATTGGGGAAGGCTCGCCCGGAAGGTAGCCTGGTATTCCTGCTATGGTGGCAGCGGGCGAGCTCCGGGTCATATGGGCGAGCGGCCCGGGAGGACTTACGCCATTGTCGCCCTGAGTCCTTGTGCATTGTCGTTGTTCCTCTATGGGCTCCTTGTGGGGGTGTCGGGTTGCCCCCTGTGGCACTATACTGCATTTTAATTCATATTATCTCCTTTTTCTTTTTTTCTAATGCGAGGAAGAAGGAACCAAAGACCATGAGCCTGCAACAAGAGTTCCCTCCAAGGGAAAAACAAAATACAAGAGAGAGCCAAATTCAAGATCCATTCATAACGTCTAACGATTCTGTTCAACCTGGTGTCAACGCAGTTCATTATTCCACATCTCTAGAATCACACCATTTTCTTTCCTATCTACTCTTAGCAATCCACATACATACCTCAGAAATGCCATTTCCACTACTCGCACACTTAAGTTTTTGTTCCAATATCGCACCAGAGTCTCTCACTTATGTCTGACTTTGGACAGTAAAACACCTTCATGAAGCCCTCTTGCAACCTCCACATTCACACCTTTGTTTATAACCAAGACCCTTGAGGATGCTACCACTTTTCTTCTTTCTGTTGTTTACTTTCCACTTAGTCTGCAGAGTTATCTCTATCCTATAATTGCACCAGGGTACTAAAACTCCTTCACTAAGTCGCCTGTCCCCATTCACTACCAGATAACACTGAGTTATTTTTCCTCCCAGCATCAACGTTCGTTCTGCACTGATGGAAATGTAATATCAAAGAGCCGCACCCACAAATATCAGCCGAACTCTGCAAAAGCCTTTGAATCACGAGTGATGGTAAAGTAAAAACTGTTGATGTGCTTACTCAGCCTTTAAGACGGTGTCATCATGATGGAAAGAACGGCCGCGTGGGAGTCAAAGGAGCCAAGGTTCAGATCCTGGCTACTAATTCCGTCTTTTCTACTGAAATGTGTGTGTGGTAAGGATAATTTGGGGTGTTTTCTGCTTATAATTAAATATTTTCGTTTAGTCTCTCCTCACACTGATATCTTCATTCTTCTCTACGGATGAAATAAATTAACCTCTCGAATCCGGGGTATGTAATTTTGGTTTATTCTTAGTGTCACCAAGACGATCTTATTATTTAACTTAAGAAAGACCTCTCGTTTTGACGGGGTGAAAACAAGGCTACATTTAACATCTACAAATCTAAAAGACCATCCTAACCACATAAAGCCCGATAATTCTATCCTAATATAAATAAAAATCATCAGGAGAAGCAAACACATAATGAAAAACACGTTCCCAAGCTGCGTTGCTAAACACATTGCTTGACATCGGGTTGATGTGATTGATTAAAAACTTTAACTATGTTCAATCATATGTGAGTGAGGAAGGGAGGCTGAGAGTGTTAATACTATAAATATTAATCCTTTCATGATCGAAACATAGTATACAGCGTCACCTAGCGCCAGATGCTCATATTTACCTAACATTAAGTATGGTAGCCTGAGAGTGTTAATATTGTCAACATTAACCGTTCCATGGTAGAGATAACTTCTGTATTGTATTCCCGCTATCCCGATTTTACTCATCTGGCCATGAGTCATGGGAGCTGAGAGTGTTGATAGCTCTTGATATGTTTGGTCTTTAAGACGGCGTGATCAGGACTGGTGGAATCGTGGCCTGAGAGTCATAGGAGCGCGACTTCACCAATCTGCCGCCTGTCTTTTTACCGTTTATTTTTTTCTCGTGGTATTTACGTCTGATTTTATTTTCATTTTCACCACTTTTCTGTTTCCTTAGTTTTTCACTTAATATCCTAAATTCCATTATGTTTTACCGCTTTCCAACCGATTTTTTCTTGTTCTGATTAGAGATAAAAGTTTTTTTTTTTTTTTTTTATGAATTTCCATTAAGATACCCTTGTAATGAATGGTTAATGGAGTCTGTTTCCAACTCTTTCAGTACAAGAGATCATTTTTAAGGTGACTGAAACAACCTTAAGTTTGGTCTTCAACACGGTGTAAGAACTACTGGGCCTTGAAAGCAGGCTGTGAAGCCTATGCCCAGAGTCGGTCACATAAAAAAAAAAAAAAAAAAAAAAAAAAAAAAATCAGGTGTGGTGGACTCGTAGCCCGAGAGTCATAGGAGCTCAAGATTTACATCACATTCTGTGCTGTCTGTGTCATTATAATAATAATAATAATAATAATAATAATAATAATGGTAATTATTATTATTATCATTATTATTATTATTATTATTATTATTTTTATTATTTCTACTATCAATTGCTCATCAATTCATTATTTTCCTGTTTCCCCCACTTCCTCCCTTTTTTTTTTTTTTTTTAAATCTCATCCTGACATCCAGAATTTTATTTTACATCATTGGTTTACCCCATCATGTCGAAGTCGTGTGTGTGTGTGTGTGTGTGTGTTCATCGATTGATAATTTTATCATCACCGTACCGTCATAATCTCGCCGTATTTTTCCTACCCAGAGGTGAGATCAGATGCGTTCCAGAAAACAAGGGAAATGTGTTATAGTGGGAGAGCTAAATGAACAGCATAACCAAAGAAATGGGCCACACACTCATTCGCTTACCAATCACAAACCTAGAGTCATCGCTCACCTCACAGAAATGATCAGCTGGACCTTTTTTTTTAAATACATATTTCTTTGTCGATGATCTTCATATTTCATATAGAGTCTGTCTGTAGGAAACAATCATATTCAGAAAGAGGGTTCTAAACACTGTCGTGTTGTTTTCCCTATAAACCTTATCAGGCTAACTTGATCGCCTGTCAGTTAACGAACCTCATCAACTTCACCATCTCAGTTCGTTACACACTCATTTTCCCTGTCTTTCAACATTCTTGAATTTGTTTTGATCTCCCACCTCCTAACTTAAGATATACCATTTTCAGTGCCATCCTTATACACACTCTCTCCACATCACCGTAACATCTAAAGAGTCTGTTCAACCTTAGTGTCAACAGACTTCCTTACTCCGTATGTCTCTAATAACACCATTTCATATCCAGTTCACTCTTTGCACTCCACATATATTCCTCAGAAACCCCAGTTCCACTGTTACTTGCCCTTGTGTATTTGTTCTAATATCTTACCTGACTCTCGTACCCATGTGTTACCGTGGGCACTAAAACACCTTCACACAGTCCTCTTGGAGCATCCACATTCATACCTCTGCTTTTAAGCAAGGCCCTTATAGATCCAGCCACTTTCCTTCTCTCTGTTATTGTGATTTTCACCAAGTCGTCACACTGAACTATTTCCTGTTGCTGCAGACCTGTACTAAAACTCTGTCATTGACTTAAGTCTCCCCAATCAAGACCAAAATAACACAGATAGTCACTTTCCCTCTAAGCAACAACGATCATTCTACACTTATCCATATATACCATCAAAGAACAGTGCTCATAAATGTCAACAGAAATCTGCACCAGTCTCTGAATCACCTGTAATGCTAATTTAATATCTGTTAATGTGCTTCCTCAGCCTCTAAGACGGTGTGATCAGGATGGATAGAACGGCCGCCTGCGAGGCACAGGAGCAAAGGTTCGTATCCAGAGAAGAGGTCCGTCTTTTATAGATATTTTTTTATTGTTCTTATAGTTGCTTTCGGGTACTTTCTGCTTCTGAATAACTATTTTCCTTCGGCTTCTTCTTCCACTGACATCCTAATTCTTTATTACGACTGATTTAAATTAGCTCCTTAAATCCCGGCGACGTCATTATTGTATTCTTTCTGCCACCACAGTCTTGTTATTAAGCTTAAAGAAAAAACTCGTGTTGAAGGGGTAAGAGAAAGCTATATGTCCAATCACACAAACTTCTAAACTTCTGGCTTCATCTAAATAAAAATCATCAGGAAACGACAAAAACAAAATGAAAAAGACGTCCCCGAGCTGCGCTGTCAACCCCACCTCTCGTCATCGTGTTGAAGTGGTTGATTAACAACTATTGCTATGTTCAGTCATCTGAGATTGAGTATGGAAGGCTGAGAGTGTTAATACTGTAAAAAAATACCCCTTTCACTACCGTAACAAACATATTATAGTGTCACCTAGCGCCATATGTATTTTTTCTAGCTAATAGTGAAAATGCCTTCCTAAGAGTGTTAATATTGGCAGTATTAACCCTTCCGTGGTAGACATAACCTTTGTATTCCGGTTTATACTCAGCTGACCATGACTCATGGGAGCCTGAGAGTGTTGATAGCTGTTAATAAGTTTGGTTCTTAAGACGGCGTGATCAGGACTGGTGGAATCGTAGCCCATGAGTCAAAGCAGCTCGAGTTAACATCTGCAAAGTGCCGCCTTTCTATTTCCTTCCATCTTCTTCTAAGACAACTTTTTCCGTATGCTCCCTACTTCGGCTGATATTTTTTCTCTACCACTGACATCCAAAGTTCTTTCATGCCATTTCATGTCATACTTTTAAATCATTCAAGTTGATGTCGTTTGTGTGTGTGTGTGTGTGTGTGTGTGTGTGTGTGTGTGTGTGTGTGTGTGTGTGTGTGCGTGCGTGTGTGTGTGTGTGTGTGTGTGTGTGTGTGTATTTTCTCGCTAGCGATTGATAATTTTATCATCACAGTATCGTCATAATCTCGCCTTATTCATCCCACCCAGAGGTGAGATGAGATACTTTCCAGAAAGCAAGGGAAAAGAGTTATAGTGGGAGAGCTAATGAACAGCATAACCAAAGAAATGGGCCACGCACTCATTCACTTACCATTGAGAAACGTTGAATCATTGTTCACCTCAAAGAAATGATCAGCTGGACTTTCTTTAAATACATGTTTCGTTACTGATGATCTTCATATTTTATATAATAAAGTCTGTCCGTAAAGAACAATTATATTCAGAAAAGGGGTTCTAAAAATCATGTTGTTTTCCTGTTTAGAGGTCATCAGACACACTTGACCGCCTGTCGTTGTTGTTGTTGTTGAGATTCGTCTCCCGGATATAAGGAGGACACGGGCATAGAAAGCCCGTCACGGTAGATGGTCTTGCTACTAGCGAGCTGCATTCTATCGAGGAGGTGGGTAGGCAGTGACCACCCCCAAAAGCACGGCAGCAGAAGTTTGTCCAACGACACTCGCAGCAGTCTGGAATCTGTCTACCCCACCGACAGGTTGGTCATTCAAACTGAAACAGAGGCAGGCTGTTGCAGGACAGTCCAAAACATAATGAAACAGTGGCTGATCGGTTTGTTCAAGGCAGTGAGGGCATGGGTCCGGGTTCCGACCAGTTATCTGGTTGTAACAGGGAAGCCCTAATCGTAATCAGCGAATGCACACTATAAGATGATTGGGAGTGCCAGGGGCAACCGAGAGGGGTGTATAGGACTTTGCCATTGCCTACCATTGCGCTGAGCGTGAACCCTCCCAAACTTTTGACTCATGTTCTTCAAGTGACAGGAGGCCAATGGTGGTGGTCACCTTACGCCTGAGCATAGAGAGGCTGGGCCACAAAGGGACTGTAACCTCGGGAAGAGAGCAGGCATGACGAGCAGCAACATCAGCACGTTCGTTCCCTGGAATGCCAACATGTCCAGGGAGCCAATGAAGAAATATTTCACCACCTCTCCTAGTAATGGAATCAGCCACAGCCGTGATGCTCGTCAACAGATGGACATTGTCACAGAAGCGGTGCGCCATGAGGCCATGGAGGGAGGAGAGGGAGTCTGTGTGGATCATGACATGCCGAGAGAGGTGTTGATCAGCATGTCTAAGTGCACCTACAGTAGTATGGCTACCAACTCAGTCTGGTATGCTGAAACCCCAGAGGAAACACACCAAACCTCGACATGGGTGCCACAGATCATCGCGGCACCTGCATGTTCATCAGCACCAACCGACCCATCAGTATAATAAATGGCAGAGTCTGGTGTGTGTAGAGCCGCCACACGACTGAGACCATCTTGGCATGGTACAGTGGGAAATGAGGACCTGGGAGTCCCTGACAAGGGTAGAATGCATGTGAAAGCTGAAGGTAGCCAAGGAGGTGCAGAGGAATACCCAGGAAAGGGCAAATCGGGGTCACCTATTACGTTGTCAGTTGCATCTAGGCCCCGAATGATGCCAGCAGCCGTAAGAATCCAGTCCCCTTCAGAGTGTGGATTTGGGGGTCGACTGAGAGTACGCTCAAGTAATGCAGACACAGTAAGGTGGGGTTGGTGCTGGCAGAGTTGGGCAATGACAACCGTTGTACGTGCCCATATCCGGTACCTAAGGGATGGGAAGCCACTCTTAGCTCTGAGGTTGACAAGAGAAGTCCATGGAGGTGCACCGAGCATGACACGTAGAGCAGTGTTCTGTTTGACCTCAAGAGAACTGCTGAGCTTTCCAGAGATGCCATTAAGCAGAGTGCACTGTTGTCCACTATCGAGCGAATGGCATGCACGTAAAATGTTCTGAGGACTCGGAATGAGGCCCCTAGAGAGCAACTCCACAGGGCTCTGAGGGCAGAGGTGCAGGTAGCAGCACGTTCCCGTAAGTAGCGGACATGGCGACCAAACATTAACTGGCTATCAAACCAGACACCTAGGTACTGATGATGGTAAACCAGACCTAGGTGATAACCCCCAAAATGGAGAGGACGGTCAGGTGGATGTAAACCAAAAGGTAGATATTTGGATTTTTCAAGATTGACTTTGAACCCAAGGTCACAGCACTTGTCATATAAGTGGGAGAGGGCAGCCAGTGCCTGGGCAAAACAGTCCCTATGTGAAAAAACCAGTGCCAGGTCGTCCGCATAACAAAGCAGGGTGACACCACGGCCATAGTTGATGTTAAGGAGGCCCTCAACGAGCACATTAAACAGAAGTGGGGGCAGTACACTACCCTGAGGAGTTCCGTTTTCGTGCAAATACGAGGCAGAAATCTGACCCTGGAAGCAGACACGAGTTGACCGGACATGAAAGAAATCCCTCACCCACGAGAGGAGTCTTCCCCCCACCCCCTTAGCCCCAAGGGCTGCCAGGACTGCAACAGGGTTAGCTATTTCAAAGGCCTTCTCGAGATCGAGGAAAACAGCCATACCGTGGCTGTGTCTCAGCTCGCCAAGAAAGGAAGTCAGACAGTACTTCGTGCTTCTGCCTGGGAGATAGGGAAAATGATGTGGATGGAGAGGGCCTAATCTCAAAGCGAGACGAGAAAGCACAAGCCTTTCCGCGGTCTTGGTTATGTAGCTGAGAAGGGAAATCGGCTTCTTTTTGGTTGGGTCACGGGGTTTGGGTATGGGGTGAATGATGGCGACCTTCCACCCATGAATGGTTGAATAAATCAAGGATAGCGGCATTTCCACTCGGGCCAGCGTGGGCTAGGAAAGCGTATACCACACCATCACTTCCTGCAGCAGTATCTCACCTGTGACTAAGTGCCCTGTCAAGTTCACCACTGGTGAACAGGTGGTCAGCAAAGTCAGGGCGGGAGCAAGCAGCCTCAACTGCTTCTCTCTGGGAGCCTGCAAGGTGCGCCTGCAAGTCCCTGACAGCCTGTGGTAGTACAGTAGTGGCTGTGCGTGCTTCAAAGAGGGCCGCAAGACGTTCGGCCTCGCCAGCTGGATCAGGGTGGGATGGTGGGACGGGCGGCCGAGGACTGGACACACACTTAATACAAGCCCACATGTCTTTGAAGGTGGAGTGGGAGTCTAGAGACCGGCACCATTTTGTCCAAGCTTCTTCTCGGATGCAACATTTTTCTTGTAGAACATGTCATGCCATTGGAGCCAGGTATTTCCTTGTTGGTGAGGAGAGCCATGGACGGAATGTCTTACAGGCAGAGTTAAGCTGGTGGTTTAGTTCTCGTACCCTTTCATCAAAGTACCAGTGATCCTTCATGTGGACAGAGGGGCTCTTCGGCAAGGGAATACTGGCGGCAGCAGCACAGTGAAGGGTGTGGGCGAGATGTTCGGCATAATCGTCGAGGGTAGACTGGGGAATGACAGTAACTAAGGTGACCTCAACAGCCTCTGTATACTTAGGCCAGCGTGCCCGGCGGATGTCCCAGCGGGGTGGAGGTGGTGGGGAAAGTGGAAGTGGGGCCGCCGGGAGTTCTTTCACCAGAGAGAAATGGTAGCTGGTGAGGAATGAGTGCAGTGACCACCTGGACATACTGGCAAGAGGAGAGGAGACAAAGGAGAGGTCAAGTCTACCGCCGCTGACATGGGTAGGCTCACACAGATCATTTAAAAGTGAAACCCCCGCGATTTCTTCAAGGGTCATGGCTACATGGCAACCCACTTCATTCGTTGGGATGGGCGGGTAGAGGACGGGATGGTGAACGTTGAAGTCTTCCCCAGTAAAGGTGGACTCAGCTGCAGCATGAGCCATAATCTCCCCCAAGTCTAGGGTCCCTCCCGTATTCTTATAAATGTTAAAGATTGTCAGGGAGGTTGAGGCGAGATGCAGGACGACACCCTGCACCTCAACGCCCTCGCCGCAGTGGATAGGAGGGTCATACTCATAGCAGGGGATGTGTTCCTGTACAAGGATAGCACATCCTTGTGTGGTACCCCGGATCCAGGGGAGAAAATAGCCCTTGAAGCCTCCGAGTCGAAAAGTGGAGCTGTGGGGAAGGAGCGTCTCCTGAAGCAGGGAGACATGTACATTCTCCTTAGCAACCACTTCCTGAAAGTGGGCAAGCTTGCTCCCTGTCCCTAAGCAGTTCCACTGTAGGACTCGGAGGCTGGCAGCGGAGTCTGGCAATGAGAAAGCTGAACTTGATCTGTTTGGAGGCCGAGGGCCCTGAGCTCCTCTTCGATCGTCCCCGAGACTGGAGTGAGTTCCGGAGGAGTGGTGACCGAAGTGCAAGGACAAGGCTGTGGAAGCTGGGCGGGTGGCGGCTCTTCCACGTTGTCTGTGTGGGAGACAAAACAGGGGGTGCCAGAGTAGAAGGTCCAGTTGTTGTTTCACCTCTACCACCCGGTCGACGATGGCGTCTACAGCCTGCACCAATGGCACAATGTCTAAAGGCTTGCTGAGAACCTCCTCAGCAACTGTGACAGGCTTGTTGCTATTTTGGTCCCCAGCATTCGCAATTCGTCCCTGCTGAAAACAAGGAGAGGAGAGCCTGGGTTGTTGGGCGTGGGTGGAGTGAACTCCTCTACTGACTGCTGGACTGGGGATGGAGGAGGGTGGTGAACCTCTGCAGTAGTCGTGTGACGAGTGAGAGCTGGTTGGAGGGGTGGGAAGTCCGCCCCTTGTAGCACTGGGGGAGCAGACATTACTGAGCGACGTTGCTGTCCCCAAATGAAAGTCCCAGGAGGTGCTGGTTGGGTGCTGATTTCCTATTGCTCCCTCACCCAAGCGACCTGACGTTCTTGCCCGCAATCGACAAGTGCCATTCTGGTGGTGCAGCTGGGGTGCCACGCGTGGTGTTTGCCCGAGCAGTTTGGGCAGCAGGTCGGGATGGCCTCCTTGGCCTTGAATTTGGCCAAACACCTCTCCTTTTTGAGCGGGCCGCTGCACATCTCACAGACGAGAGCTCGATTGCAAGTGGCACAGTGGTACCAGTATCGCTAACACCCGTAACAGCGGAGTGACTCTGGGGTGAAGGGGCGAAGATGGTATTTCCCCCAGTTCCCCAGGTCGATCACTGGGATCATAGGACCACACAGGGTGACAAAGACCTGTTGAGTCTCCTCCCTGGTCCTCGTTCTCTGGCAGCGGGTCACCTCTTTGACCTGGGGGTGTCGTAGCAGTATCTCCACAGGAATCCTCAAGGGATAACCCATGACGACGGCCTTTGTTGACTGTTGCCCAGACGTCAGCTCGACTAGTTTGGCAGGGGAGGCCTCGTCCTGCATAGCTGCTTTCAAGAGGTTGAAAGCGCCCTCGTCCTTTGGCACCAACACCGAGCTCCGGTCCCGTCCGATGAGGTTGGAGCAGCGTAGCCCTGGCAGGTGACACTCTAGTGCAGCCACGGCATCATAACTCGTTGCGTGCCTTTCCTGGACAGGCATGCGGAACACTGGGAACGAAGAATGGGGCGGCAGATGCACAGCTACTGACACGGAGGGATAAGCAGCAGGAGGAGCCCTGAGAGGAGCCCCAGTAGGTAGTGCCAGAGTTAGGCCGTTTCCCTGCCGACCGTGCCTCGATCCCTTGTGGGCCATGAGGGTGAAACTCTCAACTATCAGGAAGAGCAGGATCAGAAGAGGGGGAGATCTGAGTAGCAGCAGGAGCTTCAGACAGGACCTCCAGCTGCTTGGGAATACGAGCAGACCTAGCTGACCTTGACCTGTGAGAGGGGGTGCAGGTGGGAGCGTGAGGCTGAGGACTGAGAGCTCGGTTCACGGAGGTGCATTGCCGTGGGGCGGGGCCGGCAGCCGCATGTAAGGAGGCAGACGTGCCTCGGGTGGAAAAGAGAGGATGGAGCAGGTGCGACCTCTTCCATAGCCTCATGTAGGTGGGCTGCCTTAGTGGAACGGGCTGAGGCACCAAGTGAGCGAGGTACCACTCCCGTAGGCTTGGGAGTAGCGTATTCAGCACAAGCACCCTCATGAGATGACGAGTGGGAGCTGGCATCAGAAGGACGGCGCTCCCGCTTGGTGCCTGCAGCAGGAGACAGGTGGGAGGGTCTCGACTGAGGTAGTGGAAGGCGGGAATGCCCCTGGGGCCTAGGGATGCTGGATCCCTTCATGCTTCCCACAGCACTAAGGCAAAAACTCAGACAACACACACACACACACACACACACACACACACACACACACACACACACTCAAACACTCAGACTATCACCAAAAAACAATAAACAGTAAAAAGTGGCCAAGGTCCCTACAGTGATGGGCAACCTATGCTCCCTGCCCTCTAAAGGGCGACGTAGGAAGCTCTGCCACTGCCCCTTTCGGGTCTTCCCTAATCTAGCAGAGCCGCCATCACTGCCTCCTATAACCAGGCCCTAAAGGCCCCCCTTCATGGAAGTGCCCTGACGGCACCCCTTCAGGGTTCGGTGTCGTGCTACAGTGAGAGACACTAATGGCAGGCCAAAACACACACACACACACACACACACACACACACACACACACACACACACACACACACACACACACACACACACACACACACACACACACACACACACACACACACACAGGCAAACAAAGACAGAAATTCTTTCTCAGTGCCAGAGAACAAGTCTCTAAACTGGCAAAAACTGAGAAAAATGACTAAAATTCGTCACTAGTAAATGTGACTAAGTCCAGCGCCAGAGAGAAAACAACCAGAGCTCTGCATCAGATGGTGTCTAGGCAGGGAGTGGATCGCCTGTCAGATCCCAAGCCTCATCAGCTTCACCATCTCATTTTGTTACACACTCATTTTCCCTGTCTTTCAACATTTTTTTTTTTTTAATCTTATATCGTCTCCAACTTCCTTCTTGAAACTTCAGATTCACTGATATTCACCATTTCCACTCCCATCCTTATACCTAGGCTATTCTCTCCATATCATCGTAACATCTAAAGAGTCTGTTCAACCTTAGTGTCAACAGACTTCTTTACTCCGCATCATTTGAATAACATAATTTCATATCCAGTTCACTCTTTGCAGTCCACATACTTTCCTCAGAAACGCCAATTCCACTGTTACTTGGTCTTGAGACTTTAATCTAATATCTTACCAGACTCTTGCGCCCATGCGTTACTGTGGGCGCTAAAATACCTTCATGCAGTCCTCTTGGAGCATCCACATTCACTATCTATCTATCTATCTATAGCCCGACGCCCTAGTCCCGCAAGGGTGGCTGCAGACAATACGCCTCCAAGTCGCTCTTTCACCCACCATTTGACTACCCTCCCCTCAACTCACTTCCTTCTCCCTCATATACCTCTCAACTCTATCCCTCCACCTCATCCTCGGTCTTCCCCTCCCTCTCCCTCCCTCCACCTTACCTATATACACCCTCTTAGTCAGTCTTTCATTCTCCATTCTCTCCACATGTCCAAATCATCTCAGTGTATTTCTCCTAATCTTCTCAACCACATCCACATCCACCCCACAACGTTCCTTCACTTCTTCATTCGTCAACCTGTTCCTCCATGTCACTCCACATGCTCCTCTCAAGTAACCCATTTCCACTGCTCTCACTCATGACTTTTTCCCCTCTTACAAGGTCCACGCCTTGCTCCCATACGTCAGGGTAGGGATCACAATACTATCATACAGTGACTTCTTAACTTCCATACCCACCTCCCTATTTCTCATCACTGCTTTCAGTGAACCAACAACCTTCCTTCCCTGCTGTACCATTTCACGCACTTCATCCCCCAAATTTCCATGCTTACTCATCACACTACCCAAGTACTTGAATGCACTCACATTCTCCATATCCTCACCATCCAACCTCACTGTGCATTCTGTGACTTCATTCCTTCCAAACATCTTATCTTTATTCTTGTTTACATTAACTTTCAGATTCCTCTTCCTACACACTGTCCCAAATTCATTCACCAAACCTTGCAGTACCCATTTATCTTTACTCAACAATACTGTATCATCAACAAACAGCAACACCGGAAACTTCCAAATCTCACCCTCATTCATTAGAGCCACCCCCACATCCACTGCCCTACTTTGCACCTCCTTTACAACCCCATCCATGTATATATTAAACAGCCATGGAGACATCAACCCTGTTTCAGTCCCACATTAAGATCAAAGAACTCACTTAGCTCACCATCTACTCACACCGTACCGCTAGCTCCTTCGTACATACTCTTCACGGCACTCAACAATTTCCCCTCCACTCCATATATTCTTAATACCTTCCACATACCTTGTCTATCTATTCTGTCATAAGCTTTCTCCAAGTCCATAATGGCAGCATACACTTTATTTCCCTTCTCTAGATATTTCTTCACTAAACATCTTAGAACAAATATGTGATCTACACACCCTTTTCCCTTCCTAAATCCCCCTTGTTCTTCTCCATGTTTATATTAAATATATATCTTGATCTTCTTCATTGCTTTCTCTACTTCCGCCCTACTGATCTCTTCCTCCCTCCTCTCATCTCTTCTTCTCCCAGCCATTCCCAACCACTTATACTCGCATTGCTCTCACTCTCTACATTCAACAAATCCTCAAAGTGCTCCTTCCATATCCTCAAATTCTTTCTCTTCTCCACCAACAACCTATTATTCCTATCTTTCACTCCACTACTCTTACCACTTTCACACTGCCTTACTTTTTTTACCTCCTTCCAAAACAATTTCTTACTCTCCCTCCATTTCACATTCAGATTCCTCCCAAACTCTTCATCCACTTTCTTCTTACTCTCCTTCACCAATCTCTTCACCTCCTGTCTCCTGCTCACATATACCTCTCTCTTCTCTCTCTCATCTACTTCCCTACCTCTACTCGCTAGCCATTCACTATATGTCTTCTTCTTTTGTTCCACAGCTCGTTTCACCTCATCATTCCACTATGCTGTCCTTTGCACATCCCTGCATCTCCTCCTCACTCCACAAACAACCTCACACGCTGCACCTATCTCTTCCGTGAATATCTTACATACGTCTTCCATCCCTTCCATCTGCTCTAACTCATACTTTCCCAATTTTTCTTCCACTATGCTCTTATACTCTGCCATATTCTCACCGTCTTGCAACTTCTCCACTCTTCTTACAGGAGCTGTTTCCTCCTGTCTTCCCCTTCGTCTCTTCACCCATTTTCTTTGTAGCCTTACTTTGGCCATCACTAAGTGATGCATTTAAGCAAGGCCCTTATAGATCCAGCCACTTTCCTTCTCTCAGTTACTCTGATTTTCACCGAGTCTGCTCATTGAACTATTTCCTGTTGCTGCAGACCTGTACCAAAACTCCTTCACTGACTCAAGCCTCTCCATTCACGCCCAAATAACACAGATACTCACTTTCCCTCTCAGCAACAACGTTCATTCTACACTTGTCCACATATACCATAAAAAATCAGTGCACATAAATGTCAACAGAAATCTGCTTCAGTCTCTGAATCACCTGTAATGCTAAATTAATATCTGTTAATGTCCTTACCCGGCCTCTAAAACGGTGTGATCAGAAGGGATAGAACGGCCGTCTGGGAGGCATAGGAGCAAAGGTTCATATACAAATTAGAGGTCCGTCGTTTTACCGAGATTCTTATTTTGGTTCATAGTTGTTTTCAGGTACTTTATGCTTCTGAATAACAATTTTCCTTCCGCTTCACCTTTCACTAACATCCTAATTCTTTATTACGTCTGAATTAAGTGAGTCCCCTGAATCCGGGCGACGTAATTTTGATATTCTTTTTTCCACCACACAATCTTAATATTAAGCTTAAAAAAAAAAAAAGATCTTTTCTCAAGGGTAAGAGAAAGTTATGTGTATAACTACATAAACTTGGAAACTTATAGCTTCATCTAAATAAGAATCATCAGACGACAAAAACAAAATGAAAAAGACGTCCTCGAGCTGCACTATCAACCCCATCATTCGTCATAGTGTTGAAGTGGTTGATTAACAACTAATGCTGTGTTTAGTCATCTGAGTGTGAGTATGGGAGGCTGAGAGTGTTAATACTGTAAAAAATAACCATTTCACTTACGTAACAAACATATTATACAGTGTCACCAATCTCTAGATGCTTTTATAGCGCTAATAGTGAATATGCCAGCCTGAGAGTGTTAATTTTGTCATTATTAACCCTTCAGTGGTAGAAATAACTTCTGTATTCACTTCCTGCCATTCCGGTTTATACTCAGGTGGCCGTGAATCATAGGAGCCTGGGAGTGTTGATAGTTCTTAATAAGCTTGGTCCTTAAGACAGCGTGATCAGGACTGGTGGAATCGTGACCTGTGAGTCATACGAGCCCGGGATCACTGGTCACAGCACTGTCTTTTTACTTTTATTTTCCTTTTATTTTCTTTAGATTATTGCATCTCCTTTTTTTCGAGTTTTCCTTTCCTTGTTATGATGTCCTTTGATCGTGTTTATGGAGTCTGTCTCGAACTCTTTCAGTACAAGAGATCATTTCTAAGGAAAATAAAGTAACTCGAAGTTTAATTCTTAAGACGGAGTGATCAGGACTGGTGGAATCGTAGCCCATGAGTCAAAGGAGCCCGAGTTCATCTTTGCAATGTGCCGTCTTTTTTTTTTTTTTTTCCATCTTTTGCATCTAAGACCTCTTTTTTCCAATGTTCCCGAGTTAGGCTTTTTTTCTTTCCCACTGACAATCAAAATTCTTTCATATCATTGTTTTGAATCATTCAAATTGAGGTCCACTGTGTGTGTGTGTGTGTGTGTGTGTGTGTGTGTGTGTGTGTGTGTGTGTGTGTGTGTGTGTGTGTGTGTGTGTGTGTGTGCGCGCGCGCGAGACAGGCAGCCATAAAAAGGCAGAGATTGAAACAGACAGGATATCAGAGAGACAGACAGACATACTCAGCGAGTGAAATGCAAGAAAATAGTAATAGATGGAAACACAGACAATTGGCACGTAGGTGGAATGAAAAACTGAGAGATATATAGGTACTTGGGTAGTTGCGAAGACAGAGATAGACAGACCTGAATTTATATGATAAACAGAAGCCACTACAGCCAGACCAGGTAGATAACTGCGTCTGTTTCGTTAGGACCGGTATCCAAAACCTGTTCTAGTTCATGGTTTCTTTTTATGTTTTTGAAATCTTTCTGCAGTTAGAGTTCATTGTGGTATTGAATTGTACTTTTGATGAAGACGTATTTTTTTTTTGTGTGTGGGGGTGGGTGGGTGGGTGTGGGTGTGCATTCTTACCTAATTGTTCTTACCTAATTGTATCGTTACAGGAAAGACTCAAGCTCGTACTGCCCCGTGTATTAAACCATTTTTATCATAGCATACATATCGTTAAAAGCGTAATCAGCCCATGACTGGTTTTCTAATGTTTGAGTAGGGATATTTTTCTCTACAGATCCTTCGTATACTGGCTTTCCGATTGTCACTCCGTCCGCCACCATATTAAAAAGAGATTGTCAGACCCTTGTGATGATCTCTAAAATACGTACTTTATAAAGCCAACTCCATCCTCTGTCAGTTAGTTGCCAAGCCTGATAAACATCCATAATTCAGTTTTTCATACACTCATTTACCATCATCTGTTCTCCTATTTCTCAGCCTACCACGCCTTCCACCTTCAGAGACACACATGCATCATTTACATTACGGTACGACATTTATCCCCGTTATCCAAGGAACGGGCGACCGAAGGTGGCTTCCGTTTTCTTTTAGGGTATACTGCTTTTTTCTAAGGTAATATAATGTTACATAGCTTCGCCCCCCGAACTTTCAGCTGATCATACTATGGTTAAAGTGTTTTCATTGTATAATTAACATTTCTACTAGTTAATGAGAATGTAACGGTTAACGAGAGAGAGAGAGAGAGAGAGAGAGAGAGAGAGTATAAAATAATTGTTTTTAAAGGAAGGGAGTGAGGGTATAGCTGAAGGGATAGATAGGTAGATATGAGGGAAGAGAGAGAAAATGGAGGAAAAGAAAAACTTGAGGGCAGGATGGAGGGATGGAGAGGAAGGGATGGAGGGGCAGAGGAAGGAAAGTAGGTAATTGACTGAGGGATAGCAAGATTGAGGGAAAGGGTGAGGGAAATTGGAGGGAGAGGAAAGTAGGAGGAGAAGTGGGAGAGAAGAACAGCTAGTAGAGGGAGGGAGGCAAGAAGAAGGGGGGATGGAGGAAAACCTTGACGAAAAGTTGGTAGAAGAGAAAGAAAAATGGAGAACGAGGAAGGAAAAGAAGAGATGTGGTTACAGGAGAGTGGAGGGATTCGCTAGAAGGATAGATAGTTGGATGGAAAGAATGAGGGAGGGAATACTTGGAGGGATGGAGGGAGTGGATGAATGGAAAGAATTAGGGAGCAGTGAAAGGCGGCGGGGAGTGAAGGAATGGAGAGAATGATGGATGAGTGGAGGGAGAGAGGGTATAACGAAGGGTGGGAGAGAATGCATAGAAGGATGAAGGAATGAAGTTAGCGAGTAATGAAGTGAAGGAATAGTGGAAGGAGGGAGGGAGTAGTGCAAGTAAAAGAGTGAGGGAGTGATGGAGGAAAGGAAAGAGGGAATGGAGGAAATAAAAGAAAAAGGGAGTACTGAAGGAAAAGAAGGAAGGAATAGAGGATGTGAGAGAAAGAAGCAGTAATTGAGGGAAGGGTGGACTACTCCGGAGAGATGAGGAAATGGAGAGAGTGAGGAAGAAAGTGAAGAGAGAGAAGAAGGGGAATGAGGGATAGAACAACAAAATGTAGACTGCAGACACGGGCTTTGTGTTAACCAGGTCTTGTCTCTTACACAGCTGGACCCATTTCTTTCTAGTGTCTTCATCTTGAGGGAACCTGAAAAATTTGATGTCACTGTCTTTTCTGCTGACTGAATAGCATCCAAATAGTGCACAGTTAAGTGGCATCTTTCTGATAACTGTCCTAGTATGAGATAAACATATGGAAACACCGAACTCTCCACCATTGAGGCCTAGGGAAACTATACCTAAGTGACTGAGTGGAATGGAGTGAGTAGCTGTCTCCCACGTGACGTCATGCGACAACCAGGTGGAATTCTCGCTAGGGCTGGACAGACCTTTTCTCTCCTTGGACCTTGGTTATCGCTATGACCATAACATCTAAGCACATTCACCTAAATCCTACTGTCATCAAATTTGCTAATTTCATGGATTTCACAAACTTCATGAATTATTATCCTATCCACTGGACGCTCTCAAATATCTCCCTTTCACTGATTCTGTTCTTGACCTCGTTCTCATGCAACACCTCACAGCTTCACCTATAACATGAAGAGTCGGATTAGAACACTTTCCTGTTATCGTTTTGCAGCCCCGACACTCCAACCCCTGTGTAGTGTCAGGGACTTCTACTACTGTCCACTTTCCTTCCATGTGCTTCCCTACTTTCCATTTTCTTTGCACATATACCTCTATCGTTCCATTACACGTTGGTATCCTTAAATTATCTGACCAATTCGTCTCAACATTCACCCTCACATCAGACTGACAATTGCCCTCCAATACAGTTACAATCACTTTACAACCATTATTATTTTCTTTCATGGCACGACATTCAAGACATGAACAAACTTATCACCAATCATCCAATCACGAGCCATGCTGTATTAATAACTGTGGATATGTTATTCAGCCTCTAAGAGGGTGTGATCAGGGAGGGTGGAACTGCCGCCGAGAAGTCATAAGAGCTTGGTTTCACATCCACCACTGCAACAGCCGCCTTTTTATTTGTCTTATTATTATTATTATTATTTTTTTGTTACAATGACGTGCTCTTTTCATGTCGCTATTTTCCTTTACATTTACCTTCCACTAATATTAACATTCTTCTCTCCGGATGCATCAGGTTTATCCTTTAAGTTTGTGATTTTTTATTTCCTACTGGCATCAAAAAATTTCATTAAGCTTAGGAAAGACCTCTCTTTTTGAAGGTTAAATAAATGGCTGCGTAATCTAAACACATATTTCGAATAATCTGTCCAAGTCATAATTAAAATCAGCAGGAGACGGCAAAAAAAAAAAAAAAAAAAAAAAAGTGAATAAGACATCCCAGGCAGTGCTGTTAACCACTTCAATTCGCCGTTGTGCTCAAGTGGTTGATTAATAACTGTTGTTTTGCTTAGTAATATAAGAGTGAGCATGGGAGTCTGAGAGTTTAATACTATCAGAATTACCCAGTTCATGGTCAGAAGAAAAGTAGTATACTCTTTCAGTTAACTTCCGATGCGTATAATCAGATAAAAATGAGTATCCTAGAATGGGAGTGTTAATACTGTCACCATTAACGCCGTCATGGTCGGGATAACTTCTGTATTGCATTCCCACTAATTCGATTTTACTCATCTGGGTGTGAGTCAGAGGAGCTCGATACTGTTGATCGATAAATTTGGTGTGATTAGGACTGGTGGAGCCGTGGCCTGTGTGTCATCGGAGCCCCCGTTCAAGTAAACAACTGCGCCGTCTTTTATATATATGTACTAGTAGGGGTACGCGGCGTTGTCCGGCCAAAAAAACCAACACTCTAATCCTATCTGTTGTAGTTCAGTCTTTCTTTCTACTCCAGAAAGACCATGTACCTCTTATGCTTTTGAAGTGGGAGTATCAGAGATCCAGGTAATTTCTGTTTTCAGCTTTTGCAGACTAACGCCAAAAAGGAGCACACTACCGGTGACCTCGAATGACCCAGATCTGAATTTTGACCCCTAAAACCATCCTTGGGTCACCCTGATTCAGAATATATATGGGTCTGTGGCCCATGGTTTGGGAATGGTTGAAGGACAAACAAATTAGCAAACATCACGTCTCTTTTATATATGTATATAGATTTCTTATCTGGTGCTTTTTACGCTTTATCTTTTCTCCTTATTCTCCTCAACGTTCCTTTTTATGCCTACTCCTACCTATGGTGGCGGAGGCAATAAATGATTGGTCTGTCCATCCGTTGGTGCGTGTGTGGGTCCGTGCGTCTGTAACACTGTTGTGCGCGCGACATTTTCTGAAACCATAGACGGACTTCCATCAAACTTCTGTCACGGATGTAGTAGGAGATGATGAACTGTTTAGGTCAGCTAGGTCATGACGTCAAGGTTCAAGGTCATATGGGGTCGACTTTTTAATCATTGTGGGCACGATACCTCCCAAAAGTCTCGATTGGTTTCGAACAAACTTTTGCCGGTGATGTTGTATGAAGTGTTGATGAACTGATTAAATTAGTGTCTTCAATGGGTCGAAGGTCAAGGTCATATGTGGTCGATTTACTTTATCTTTGGGTGAAATTTCTCCTGAACCTCTGGACGGATTTAGACCAAACTTCTGTCAGTGATAAAGTATAAAGGGACGATGAACTGATTAGGTCAGCAAGGTCATGGAGGTTGTATGGCAGGACTGTGTGCAGTTCTTTGTGAGGACATACCGAGCGATGCTTTACGTCGACAACTCGGGGCCGGAGTTCTCGGCGTTTTATTTTTCCTTTCTACTGATATCCTAAATTACCACGTATTGGTGAATTAATCCCTTCAAGCCGATGATTTTTTTTTTTTTTATATTATACCTGAATCTAGATGATTGTAATAGGTTTATTAATGACTAGCAGGGATACTCGGCGTTGTCGGACCAAGAAGGCGAACATTCTAACCTTATTTGTTGTAGTTCAGTCTTTCTTTCTACTCCAAAAAGACCACTTACCTCTTATGATTTTGGAGAGGGATTATAGGAAGTCCAGGAAATTTCTATTTCAGCTTTCTCAGATTAACGCGCAGTATTTGTGTACACTTGTTTAGTATTACTGGTGACCTCAAATGACATCTGAGGTCAACCCCACATAGCCTATGTCTGAATCGAAGGTCATGCGAGTCTCCAGGCCAAAACTTTAGCTGCTGGGTCTGGTCGTTCGAACGTGTGTTAGCGGTGACCTCATATGAACTTGGAGGTGAACCTCACATAGCCTATGTCCGAACTAGAGGTCATGTGATTCTCCATGTCAAAAATTTTGCTGCAGGGGATAGCCGGCTTTGCCCGGGCCAAAAAGGCGAACTGTCTCCCAGCGACCTCGAATGGCCCAGATCCAAATTTTGACTCCCCTAAAGCCATCCTTCAGTCACCCTGATTCAGAATATATATAGGTCTGGGTGTCTCTGGACCATGGTTTGGGCGTGAATCAAGTACAAACAAACATCGCGGCTCTTTTATATATATGTAGAAGCACTTGGGCTGGAACGGTTCATGGAAGATCTTTTAGGAACCCTCTGTGCGAAAGACCATCTTAAGCTGAACAAAGTGGATCTGAAGGTAGCAACAGTAAAATATAAAAGGCGTCAACATAGCGAAGAATGGATGGATGTGTGAATGAGAGGGGGATGAACGGATTGGTGGATGAGGGGTAGGTGGATGAATGAATGGATGAGTGATTGAAAATGGGCTAGATGGATTGGTGGATGAGGGGCAGGTGGATGAATGAATGGATGAGTGATTAGAAATGGGCTAGATGGATTGGTGAATGAGGGGTAGGTGGATTAATGAATGGATGAGTGATTGAAAATGGGCTAGATGGATTGGTGGGTGAGGGATTGGTGGGTGGGTGGGTCGGTCTGTGAAAAAAGAGGTATATGGTATTGGCGTATGAGAGGTAAATGGATGTTTGGATGCATGAATGGATGGATAAGTGGGTGGGTGGGTAGGTTAGATAGGCAATATTGTGCCTGGTAGGGGGTAAATGGATGCAGTGGATGGATGGATGGATGGATGGACGAATGGATGGTCAGGTGAAGTATGTAGCTGAGCCCATTCTTCTGGTGTTCATAATCAATCCAATTTTGTTCCGTTCCAGAACATTCTTACTTTCACCGCCACTGTGCTTGGTATGTGTGTGTGTGTGTGTGCAGTTCGCTCTGTGTGTTAGTATGTGTGTGTTAGTGTGCATGTGTTAGTGTGTGCGTGTTTCATGATTTATGTATGTTTGTGCGTGTGTACGTGTTTGTGCGTGACTATGTATGTGTGTGTGTGTGTGTGTGTGTGTGTGTGTGTGTGTGTGTGTGTGTGTTCTCGTTAGGGATTGATAATTTTATCATCACCGTACCGCCATAATCTCGCCTTATTTTTCCCACCCAGAGGTGAGATGAGATACTTTCCAGAAAGCAAGAGAAAAGAGTTATAGTGGGAGAGCTAATGAACAGCATAACCAAAGAAATGGGCCACACACTCATTCACTTACCATTCACAAACCTAGAATCATCGTTTACCTCACAGAAATGATCAGCTGCGCCTTTTTCAAATACATATTTCTTTATCGATGATCTTCATATTTCATATAATAAAGTCTGTCGGTAGAGAACAATCATATTCAGAAAAGGGGTTCTAAATATTGTCATGTTGTTTTCCTTATATAGCTAATCAGACCAACTTCATCGATTGTAAGTTCCCGAGCCTCAACAACTGCACCATCTCATTTTTTTATTCACTCATTTCCTCTGTCTTTAAACAATTTTGAATTTTTTATGGTCTCCCACATCTATCTTCTGACTTCAGATTCGCTAACATATACCATTCTCACTCCCATCCTTATACCCATTCTCTCCACATCACCGTAATATTTAAAGTCTGTTCATCCTTAGTGCCAACAGACTTCTTTAGGCTGCGTTCACACCAAGCGATTCGAATCGATTCAATTCATGGAGAATCGTATCGATTCATGATTCGTCTTGATGCGACATGTTTAATTCCTATAGGAACTGTTCACACCAAGCGAATCAATTCAATTCAAATCATGGCGATTCAAGGCGATTCAGAATCTACTGATGCCGCGAGGGTCCATTTTTTCATCAGTCACGGCGATTCAGTGGAGGAGTGTAGCACTATGCTACCGTGGGACGTCCTGATAGAATTTAGTGAGAGAGCGACGTGCTATTTATGATGCTAAAAAGTGGAACAATGATTTTTGGTGCATTCACAACGATAAACATATTATGTCTATTTTTTTACTCTATTCAGTCACTAAATGAGAGGCTGTCCTTTTTTTTACTGTATTCACAGCCATAAATAAAAGGATGTCTATTTTCTTAATATAATTCACAACCAAGAAACAAAGAATTTATACTTATTTTTACTCTATGCACAACCAGAAATAAAAGATATGTTTTTCTTAATGTATTCCGGTATTCATAACCAGAAATAAAAGATGTTTTTTATACCTGCATGAAACACTTACTTCTCCCAACTTTCAGACTTTTTAACAGTTCACTTCTTACCTAAGGTAAATGGCAAATCCTTTTCTTCAACTCCAACTGCACGTCGGTAATTAGTATTCTGTTTTCTTATATTTGGGTGCAGTCAACTCCACTAGCATTTTAAACTGTTCAGTGGTCATCCTAAAATAATCATAAAACTTGTCTGAATTGTTTATCAAATCTGGGAACAAAATTGTCCGAAACTCCCAAAATCAAGGTCTTTGCATTAATCCTTCATGCACCCATACCTTCATTCTTGGACGCCTACGCCTACGCCGCCTCAGCCACAGCAACACCTCTATTTCAGCAAGAGCGTCTACGTCCATCCTCGTTCAAGTCAGCCTTTGCACTACTCCCTGTTGAGTTCTGACAGTTTGATTCTTGTCGGTATGAACGGCGCTGATTCAAATGAATCAACGAATCAAATGATTCTCCATGAATTGAATCGAATCGAATCGCTTGGTGTGAACGCAGCCTGACTCAAGTCTCTCCATTCACTGCTAAATAACACATATAGTCACTTTCACCTCTCAGCAGCAACGTTCATTCTATGCTTATCCACATATACTGTCAAAGAAGTGCTTTCATAAATGTGTCATCAGAAATCTGCATCAGTCTCTGGGTCGCCTGTAATGCTAATTTAATATCTATTAATGTACTTACTCGTTCTTCTATGGCGGTGTGATTAGGAGGGGATAGGAACGGCCGCCTGGGAGAGCATAGGAGCTTAAAGGTTCCATATCCACAATAGAGGTCCGTCTTTTTACCAACATTATTATTTTGTTTTCAAAGTTGTTTTCGGATACTTTCTGCTTCTGAATAACTATTTTCCTTCGCGGTTTCACCTTCCAGTGACAATCCTAATTTCTTTATTACGCCTGAATTAAATTAACTCAACCTTGAATCCAGGCTATGTCAATATGGTATTCTTTCTGCCACCACAAAATCTTATTATTAAGCTCACATAGCAAAAAATTGTGTTGAAGGTGTAAGAGAAGATAGCTATATGTCTGACACCACATAAACTTCAGGAAACTTCTAGCTTCACCTAAATAAAAATCATCAGGAGACGGCAAAAACAAAATGAAAAACTCGTACTCGAGCTGCGCTGTCAACCCCATCTCTCGTCATCGTGTTGAAGTGGTTGATTAACAATCTATTGCTGTGTTTGGTCATCTGAGAGTGAGTATGGGAAGCTGAGAAGTGTTAATACTGTAAAAATTAACGCTTTCATGCCGTAACAAACGTATTACACCGTGTCACACTAATGTCAAATGCTTCTTTTCCAGCTAATAGTGGATATGCCAGCCTGAGAGTGTTATTATTGTTAGTATTAACTCTGCCATGGTAGAAATTACGCATGTTTTCCTGCTATCTCGGTTTATACTCAGCTGACTGCTGAATCATAGGAGCCTGAGAGTGTTGATAGCTCTTCATAAGTTTTGTCCTTAAGACGGTTGATCAGGACTGAATTGGAATCCGTGGCCTGTGAGTCATAGGAGCCCGGGTTCACCTGGTTCCCACACACTCTTTTATATATCTACATATGCATATTTCTCTTCTGATAATTTCTTGTCGTCGATCTTTTCCCTATTTTCCTTAACTTTGCTGTATTTTCCTTTTCCTCTAAGTAACTTAAATTTCCCTTTATGTCTGTAATTTAAACCCTTTTTAAGCACAAAAAGGCGTCCCTTATACCCTCCCTAAATATAGATGAAATAATAGGCTTCACAATTACGGTCTTTGGGCTGAAAAGGTTAATGGAAGATTTGTTGGAACCTTTCAGTGCGAAAAACCATTTCCAGAAGTTGAATAAAGTGATCTGAAGCAGCAAGAATAAAATACAAAAGGCGTCCAACACAACGAAGAATGGATGTATGGATGGGTGTGTGTGCGAAGTGAGAAGGGGGTGGATGGATTGTTGGTTGGATGAACGGCAGCAGGAGGATGGACGGATGAAAATGTGAGTGAGAAGTGGGTTTGGATGTATTGGTGAGTTGGCGGTAGGTGGACTGATGGATAAGTGGAGGGGTATGTTAAAATGGAGAAGATATATTAATGAATGAGGGGGTAGGTGGGTGGATGGATGGATGAGATCCAATGAGTAGGTGAGTGGGAGGTAGATACATTGGTTGATAAGAGGTAAGTGGATAGAGGGATGGATGGATGTGTGAGTGAGAAGGGTTTGGATAGAAATGGTGTATGAGAGGAGCAGGCGGATGGATGGATGACTGTGTGAGTGACGAGGGGGTTAGATAGAATTAGTTAATTAAGGAGTAAGTGGATGGATGGATGGATGGATGGGGGTGTATGAATGGATGGGTGGATGGATGGGCAGGGAAGTATTTAGTTGCTTTCATTCTTATGGTGTTCATAGTCGACATAGTGTTCTTTACCAGAGCATTCTTGGCCTTCACTGCCGCTCTCGGTTCTCTGTCTGTCTGTCTGTCTGTCTCTCTCTCTCTCTCTCTCTCTCTCTCTCTCTCTCTCTCTCCTGTTTGTGTTTTGTTTTGTTTAGTTGTTCGTTTCCTTACTGTGCGACTGAAGATTTTATCATCACATCATCTATTTTTCCCACCAAGAGGTGGGGGTTCTGTGAGGCCCAAGAAAGCAAGGGGAGAAAAAGTTATAATGGAAAAGTTAATCAACAGCATAGCCAATGAAATTGGCCACACACTCGATATTCGCTTACCATTCAAGCACCTAGAATCATCTCTCACCTCAGAGAAATTGAATCAGATGGACATATATTTTTTATGTATTATTGTTTATAGGGATTAGCTTCATATTTCCTATACAGAACGCCAGTCCATCAACAACAGTCCAAGTTCAGGAAAGCGTCGCTAAGCATAGTCATGTTCATCTCTATTACATAGGCTCATCACACCAACTCTCGATCGCCTGCCTGATCCCGAGCCTCATCATCTTTAATTCCTTCATGTACATTTATCTTTAGTACACTCTTTGGACTCCATGCACATTCTTTACTAACTCTATTTCACTGTTCTTACTCATGAGTTTCTTATATTATCACACCAAAGTCACACACATCTGCTTCTGTGGGCACTCAAAACACTTTTCATTCAGTCCTCTTGCAGCCTCCCACATTCACAATTTCTCTCATATCCAACGCCCTTATCGGTCCAGCCACTTTCCATCTTTTTTTGCTATTCTACTTTCCTCTTAGTCTGCATGTTTAACTCTCCCTTCTATTACCGAATCCCTGTGATGGAAATTCCCATACTCTAATATGTCTGTCTTCAATTCACAACCAAATACTACTGTCAATTTCCCTCTCGACAACTTGCGATCATTCTACACTTTATCAACATATGCTGTCAAAACACGGCGCTCACACATATCAAGAGAACTCTGCACCCGTCTCTGCATCTCCATCGATACTAAATTAAGCTGTCCATGCTTACCTCAGCCTCTAAGACGCTGTGATCAGGATGGACAGAGCGGCCGCGTGGGAGTCACAGGAGCCAGGGTTGATATTCTAACCACTCTGTCTTTTTACTAATGTTTTTACTCCGTTTTTATACTTGATTTCGGTGTACTTACTGCATCTCAGTAACTATTTTCCTTTGGCTTCACCTGTAAACTGACATCCTAATTATTCTATACGACATAATTAAATTTAGCTCTTTGAATCCGGGTTACGTCATTTTGGTTTATTGTTACGGCCACCATACAATCTTATTATTAAGCTTAAGAATGACCTCTAATGATGA